>NW_017307146.1:707201-728048 GCF_000935625.1 Nanorana parkeri
CTTACACAGACGCCTCCGTCTGCTGTTCCAGGCCTGTCTGGCTACTCTGCGACACTCCTCAGTAAACAGATTCTTCCTCCAGCCCATCTTCTATCAGTTTTCCTTTCAGTAGCATCTTAGGCCTCTTAGTCCCCAGCATCTGTGACATGCTGAGGCCTAGGCTAGGCATATTGCAGCACACAGACCTCCTCCCAGGGAGAAGCACCAGGGGAGAGAGTCCTGGAAAGTGTTCCCAAGTATTTATCACCTTCTTCCAGCCATACCACTGAGTGAACTTGCTCAGGTATTGGTCAGAGGCAGATGCATATTCATAATCTGATAATTGATCCTCACACAGTGTATGATGAGTGTATGATAAAACCAGTAACAGGTAGTGTCGATTATTCCACCAGACTTAGGGAAACCTGAAAATCTCAGAACAATCAGCAACTACAGTCTAGATATAACTCTAATAGTGACATAACAGAGGGTGCTACACTTATATAAACATATAATTGCTACACAAGCCATTTTGTAATTTCAAGTTTTTAACAACTACCATTCATTCCCACCTGTTCCACTGTAACATCTAAAATGATATATACATAAAAACAAAAAATCAAATGTCTTTTACATGCAATGGTAAGGCATTCTATAGACCATTGGTGTATGAAATTCCTTCAGGAATCTCATTTTCTGCTTGTGTGATTGGCTCATGAGGCATCCCCTTAAATAGGAGTTACAATTTTGTTGAGATGCTTCCTAAGACTTATCTTCTGTAAGGTTTACCCTCTTCCAAAGGGATGCAGACACTGAGCTTTTCTCATTAGAGGTTTGCTCTTCTGTTCCTAATGAAGACAGACCTTTCCATTCAGAAATCAATCTGCGAGGACGATGAAACAAAGAGCAGTTTCTTCAAAACAGAAAAAGGTATAAACCTTTCATAAGGTTTATACCTTTCAAAAACCTTTCAAATCAGCTACAATCCTTGCAATGTATATTGTTCACCTGGGTGTGTTCTATATTTGCACTTTATAGTATATTTAAAGCCCAAACTTTTTAGTTTTGGATAGTATAGGAAGGATTACAATGCCTGTCACTTTATTTTGTCCCAAATTGTCCTGGTGGCAATTGTCACTAGGCGGAAAATGAGGATAAATCCAAAATGCTGTCATCATAACAGGAATAGAGTTTAACTGTTCCATTGACAACTGCCTAAGAATTTTTCCTGACTGAGGAATAATGGCATCTCACTTCATGTTATGTCTAACCCTGATGGGAAATGTTATCCTTGAAGGAGAACTATAAGGTGAGTGATTTTCACTCATCCTCATAGTTCTAGCCGACCTGTGACAATTAAACTGTCACAGGTCGGCTCAGTAGATCGGGAAGTGAGCGAACACATACCGGCGCTCACTCACTTCTCGATCCTGTCACAGCAGAGAGCCGTGACAGGGGATGGACTGGATTTCCCCCCTCCCTTGTCCGATCCTCCAGCGCTGACTGGCGGAATGGATGGGGGAGGGGACGGGTACAGCTGGCTCTGCCTCCACATAGGCAGAGCCAGCTGTCACTCACGCAGCTGGGTGGATCCAGACATAATGGTCGGGATCCATTTCAGCTGAGGTGTCTCAGTATAGCTCGCGGTATACTGAGCTTAGGGTGACGGGAGGACGCTAGTTTGTGTCCTCCCGTTACCCGTAGGAGGACTATGGTGAACAGCCCTAACCCCATAGTTCTCCTTTAAGGAAATATTAGAGGACAGGGATTTTTGGGAACTAGGGTCGCCACCAGTCCAGTTAAAACGTTACTTGTAAGTGTTTTCAATAGAAAAAAAGGCCAAAAGGCGTGTTTTTTTTCTCAAAGAAAAGGCAGCAACCTTATAGGGGATACAGATTATGTTCCACTATTGTGCCAGAGTCCTGGCACTTAAAAATAACATAATGTAAAACCATAGATCTGCTACAGAAACTTAAACCAGTCTCTGGCAAAGTCCTGTTTGAGAGTATTGGGAATGCAAAGTGACTATTGCAAGAGATCACTTCATATCAGTGGTAGTTATTCCCCAGTTGCATAATTCACTAAATTTGCATACTTCATGGGGCTGTCAATTTAGCTAGTTTCACAGCTCAAATATAAATACTATGCACTTAGAGGGCATACCTGACATACAGTGAATTTACTGACCTTTTTCCCCAAAGTGGATCTCTTTTAACAAATCTAGCTTTGTTATCTACAGCTAAGCAATATCTCCATGTCTAGAATTTTCTAGAAACAAACAAGTCATGTCTTGGAAGCATTGAGCTGTGAGTCAGTTCATTCTAAAATGTGTCTTATAAGATGCTTTAGCTGTTCTATAGAATTGGAATACACTTGAATACCCGCAATGTTTTGTGTGCTTGAATAGGATGTCATGATAATTCAGTGGGCCCAAACTACACGGGTCCAGTTTGATAAAAATAAGAGACAAAGCAAGTAATTTAGCATTAGCAATGTACTATTTTAGTCCTAACTGCATGATATGTTTGGGATCTGTAATGAGACTACAACCTACTATTATTTTCCTTTTTCACCCTAAAGCAATAAAAGTTTTATGAGGCAATGAGGCAACATACTTGAAATTACAGTGTTCTTTGAGGGGGGACAGGAAAAGAGAAAAATGCTTTTGTTAATGTTTTTGTTTATTTCCCTAAGAGGTTATCCGCTCTTATCAGTGGGACAGAAAGGAAAAGGTTTTGTAATGTGTTAAAATTTTTTGGATTCATCCTGCTTATTAATAACTTAACCTCATAGTAAAATTAGAAATGTAAGGCATTTTCCAATCAGATGATGTTTGAAAATTTCAGATTTTACAAATAGACCACGGAAACCATTATGCATCTTGTATATGAAATATGACCTGTCTGAGAATTTGATCTGTATTATTGTGTTATAGTTGGATCTGGTTACATCACATCTTGAATATGGGCCTGGCTGTATAAAAGGCAAAATAGGACTTTGGCAGCATAATTGGGATAACATCTAGTTTTTATTTGTTACATGTTCTCATTCACATAGCATAAGCTCAAAACAATATTTAAAAACAATGCTTCTTTGCAGTTTAACCACTTGAAGAGTGGGGTGTTAAAGTGGACCTTTAACCATATCTTTAAAATAACAACAAACACATCTTTAGAAATGTTTAGTGATGACAATCTACACACACATACTTCTAGATAATTGCCGGCTTTGTATTCTTTGCATATGTTATTTCTCTTTTCTTCCCCAGTCTTCTGGCAGTGGCCATGTTTACTAAGGGCAGATTACCTATTACCTCTTGGATTTTTGGCACAAGTCTTCTGACTGTAGCCATGTTTATTAAGGGCAGATTACCTATTACTTCTTGGAATCCTGGCACATGTGACTAGACATGTGACTAGGACATGTGCCATGCACATCATCTCAGGGGTGGAAAATGCCTTTCCCTGAAATCTCTTGAGATTACAGATGAGCGTTCCCAGCAATGCTCTGCTGATAAGACAATCCCAGTGTGCATTACTTTGTCAAACTGAAGTCATTTTGCCCTTTCAAAGCAGGAAGTGAATGCTCAGCAAGTGTAAGTATTTCACAATCACAGCATTTGACATCTGACATGTCTAGGTTATTATTAATCATTATACATAGAGGGATGCATTGGTAGAATTAGATTTGTGAGTATAAAGGTCTGCTTTAAACCCCCTTCCTGTCCCAGGCCATTTTTCAGTATTCGGTGCGGTTGTACTTTGACTGACATTTATTCCGTCATGCAACGCTGTACTGAAATTAATGTTGTCATTTTTTTGGGACAGATAGAGCTTTCTTTTGGTGTTATTTACTCACCACTGGGATTTGTATTTTTTACTATATAAGACCAAAAGCGCCGATTTAAAACCTTTTACCGCTCATCAGTTTAGTACTAACAGTGATTGATGGCCCTAAAATGATTACTTACACTCTGACATTCGCAGTGATATGTAACATGTGTGGTGTCATGGGGGCAATCATTGCTTTGGCACATAGGTGCCACCGATGCATGTTTGAGTGTGAACATGGGGGCGGGGGACTTTTAAAAATAAATTGTGTTTAGTTTTATTTTTGTGTGACTAACTTTTTGTTCTTGACTTTTTTTAAACTTTTTTTTTTTTACACTTAATTTTATTATTAACATATAGAAGGCAAGGAAGCGCCCTATGTGATATTAAATTTACAGTGACATGTCCTCTTTATGGAGACATCAGGGGTCTTTAAGACCCCTAATGTCACCTAGGGACCCCCAAAGCTGCTGATGAAGCAGAGATCTGCTTCACCACCTTCTCTCCAGGTACAGAAGCCGTAAATGACAGCCGGATGCGAAAGTGATGTAATTTTATATTACTCCTGCAATCAGAGACTGGAGAGGAAATCAGCGGGAGATCGTTTGCTAACCTCCCTCTGATCTCCGTTCAGAGCCGCCGTGTCAGTCCTAGGCCTGCACAGTGCACAGCAGAGCCTGGGATAGGCAGTGGCAGAACAACATAAAAGTGATCGGGTGGCTCTACAGCCGCCCGAACACTTGTATGTAAACAGCCATTGCAAGTTGTTCAAAATGATGACAGTTTCCCGCTCATGCATGCCGCCTCACATTCAAAAAGACACTATTTAATTACAACAGCCAGATAGGAAGTGGTTAAATTGCTTTTACTTGGGTTAGGGCAGGGGTGCCCACTAAATCGATCGCGATCTACCAGTCGATCGCAAAGCTATTTCTGGTAGATCGCTATTGCTAGTTCAATTTGGCTGTCCGTTTATCTGGGCACTCAGCTGCTGCTGACCGGGTGCAGTTCTCCGACTTGGCCGGCAGGTGGCGCTATATCCTGGCCGAGCCCCTGCCACTGAAAGCCGTGCTGCCCAGAGTTCCAGTCGTCGGGGGAAGCCGGAGATCCGGGCCCTGAGGCCACACACGTCAGACACAGTCTGGGGAAGCCTTAGATCTGGAGCCACACACATCAGACACAGTCTGGGGAAGCCTTAGATACGGGCCCTGGGGCGACACACATCAGCGATCACATCTTTCTGCCTTGAGGAAGGGACCCTGCGCGGTCCCGAAACGTCGGTTTATTTGGATGTCTGTGACGCTTTCTGTCCAATAAAAGGGACATACTTATCTTTACTACTGAGTGCTGGTGATTTCCTGACTTTCCTGTGTTTGCACGGCGCCATCCGTGGTATCTCATCACTGCGAGCACCACTTTTTTCATATCTGGCCGGGACTGCTGTGAGGAGTGCGGAGGGTCTCTCCATCTACTTGCACCTTTTTACAGTGTGTTTATCGCAATCGGACCTACCCTGTGTTCTGGTAGATCTCATTGAGCCAGTCATACAAAAAGTAGATCTTCGCACACAAAATTGTGGGCATTTTTGGGTTAGGGTTTCTTGGCTTCTTAAGCGATTCAAATTTATATGTGCTTCTCCTTCCTTGTAATGTTAGGAGGGGTTGTGTGGGGTGTGGGGTTTGTGCATTATTATTTATAAAGTAGATTTGAACACTGCCTGTCCTAACAAAGGGTTAAAGGATTAAAAGCCTTGCTTCTGCATTGTATGTTAATGAGAGAAGAACAATCCACATCCTAAGTCTTCTATAAGAACAGGTCACGGTGAAGATGCTCAAACATACCTGGAATCAGCCATTTTCCCTGCTGCAACAAAACATCTAAAAGGCAAGAAATATTCATTAAAAAAATGTGTTATGCTGTGTGAATAGGAACACATAACAAACACATATAGGGATTTGATTGCAATATAGGAATTTGATATCGCAATTTGATTGCAAAGGTGGGAATACACTTTAAGACTGTCTGAGTTTAAAGCAGGCAGAAAAGAAGCAAGGTCAGGACTAGTGGGTCGATGAACTGCAGATGGATCAAGGCCAAGGTCATATTAATTAGAACTTGAATAATCCAACAGTATTACATGGACTAATCTCTAAGTGAATTCTTGAGGGTCAATTTATCAATATTTGTTCACCCAAGATTTTAAGAAGTTGTGTGAATCTAGGGTGCAATTTGCAAACACCGATATAGACCCAGAAGTATTTGATAGAACAAGGGCTTTAAAAGGACAAGGGCAGTATGTTCCACATAGGAACAAGTTCTGACACAGTGACATGTGCATATCTGAGAAGTGGGATGCACAAATATGTGTACTTTCCTAGTGAAGGCATAGTCTCCATGTTCGCACAAATGGGCACGCAGCTTGCAGTCAATGGAGTATCTTGCACATAGAAAGCTGCTTTGGAGGATACTATTTTTTCTTAACAAAGCGTCAGGCAGTAGTCAACATTGGATCAAATAAACTGTACTGTTTGTTACTGAAGACATTACTTGGCAGCAACCTCTTCATGCTTGTTTTCCTTTCCTTTGTGCCAGACTGAAATATACATCTGAAAATAGCAGCCGCATATGATTATGGCCATCTCTTTGGGGAGTCTTCCAACAATAAAATTTCTCAGGATTTGGCAGTCACTGAGTGATCATTGCTTTGATGGTAATCATACAAGCAAATATGTTTCCTTTGGCAAGATAAAGAGCTTTTCACTAGACAATGGTGCGTGTTTTTTTGATAGCTATTGCATTAGACAAGTCAAGGTGAAATTTAATGCAATTTACGTCATTTGTCAACGTAATTTACTTACACAGGTGTGTTTGGTGTACTTATTCAACTTGCAGGTGAAAAAAAAAAACCCCATCAACTGTCTTTAAGCAGGACACCAGCTTTTGTTATTATTAAATACAAATCTTTTGCCCTACACTTTTAACAATAATATATGGGATATGGTAAAGTGTAAATGGACATTTGAAAGAGAACTATGGGGTAAGTGTTTTTCCCCATAGTTCTCCTAAAGGAGAACTATGAGGTGAGTGCTTTTCACTCCCCTCATAGTTCTAGCCGACCTGTGACAATGAGACTGTCACAGGTCGGCTCAGTAGATCGGGAAGTGAGCGAACACATACTGGCGTTTGCTCACCTCTCGATCCTGTCACGGCTCTTTGCCGTGACAGGGGAGGGGCTGGATTTCGCCCTCCCCCTCTGATCCTCCAGCAAGAAAAGCCCTAACCCCATAGTTCTCCTTTAAGGTTCACGGGACATATACTGGCGTCCTCCCATGACCCAAAGCTCAGTATAGCGTGAGCTACAGCTCACGCTATACTGAGACCCACCGCAGCCAGGAAGGATCCCAACAATGCTGTTGAGATTCACCCAGCTGCATCTAGAGGCAGAGCCAGCTGTACCCGCCCCCTCTCCCTTCCGTTCCTCCAGTCAGCGCTGGAGGATTGGAGCAGGAAGGGGGGAATCCCTGCAGGGACCCGTGACTGACAGTCACCGCTCTCCGCAGGGAGATGATCAAGAAGTGAGCGAGCGACTGTATGTGTTCGTTCACTTCACGATCTATTGAGCCAACATGTGACAGTTTAATTGTCACACGTCAGCTCGAACTATGAGGATGGGTGATTTTCACTCGCCTCATAATTCTCCTTTAAGCATTCCTGCTAACCGGTCCGTAGATGTAGTGGCTGATGGTGGCAGGATCTGGTGATCGTGCCAGTAACACACTTCTGTTCTAGGGTGACTCACTGTACTGTACCTATGCAGACAAAGCTAAGATAATTGCAAATTTATTTTGCACCTCATGAACAGATCTAACAAAATGCATTCAGTGGTATATTTAGTAGACCAAAAAAGGAGCAAATAAGAGAAGCTCATTGTTTGGGTTTACATACACTTTAACCATTAGAACAGCTGGAATGTAATGTCACCTTCCAGGTGTCCAGAAAATAAAAAGTGTCTCAACATAGAAGCCAAAAAGATTATGTTGAGATTCTAACCTGCACAGGAAAAATAACAGCTTTAAAAAAATTTGTTCTGAGAGACATTTATTGGCTGCTATTGCTGCACACGCTTTGAAAATGCTAATTCCTTAGCTATTATGCTGATGTAATGGCTTTAATACTTTTTGAGTCACTTACACAGGACAAGTATGTGGATCAGATGTTTCAAGGGTAACAGGGACAGAACCTGGAACTTTGGTGTGGGGTTCTTGTTGCAGGAGCCCTCTGGGCTTTATTACAATCTATAGGGTAACACAGCCCGCCGAGCTCCATGTTTTAAAGTTCTTCACAATGAAGAATTCCTGTTCATGCACACTTTGAATAAAAAAAATCAAATAATTTCCAGCATCCTTTCCAGCACCCTTATGCTAGCCATACATCAAATTTTACGGGATTCCTGCTGAATCAGTGGGAATTCAAGCCATAGTTGACCCTTTGGACACCACCCAGCCTGGCAAACAAAATTGAAGGAGCTGAGTTCAAAATGATCGGCTGAAAAGTCAGATGCAGTCACTGTTCAGGTATTCAGACAGCTATGAATAATACAATAGCCAGCAGGGGAGATTCCTCCATCCATGTTGTTTAATGTAATGGACAATCGCATGCTGCATCTCCATATGAATCCATTAGATGATCAGGAGGTTTAGGTACCAATCTTTTGAGAGCATACCAATTTAGGCCTACCCATGTATTCAAACCACTCGGCTGGATCACAAAGCCCAATTTTGAAATGTAATGGGATAATTGGATATACAATGGCATGGGTTGTGATCATACCAAAATAACATAAAAAGACAAAGACAGCCTAGGGGCGGCCCCTGCTCGTGGCCCAACCCCCCACCTGCTGACAAGTCTTCAGTTTTTTGCCTAGCATCAGGAGTAAGGAGCTCAGAATTTTTTCTCCTTTTAATTTTGGTTGTTTTTGCCAATCCCTCAGTGTGTTACTGCTTGGTGACGTCCCTACCATACAGGATCTACGATCTGTTGCCCTGTGTCCTTCAATGAACGGGAGAGAAAATAGGATTTTTGTACTCACCGTAAAACCCTTTTCTCTCCGTTCATTAAAGGACACAGGTCCCGCCCTCTTTATTGGGTGTACACTCCTAACTGCTTGTTACTAACTGGAGACTTGTCAGCAGGTGGGGGGTTTGGCCACCTGCAGGGGCAGACCCTAGGCTGTCTTTGTCTTTTTGTTATATGCCTAGCGTCCTTCTCCTGCAGGTGGCGATATACCCTACCATACAGGATATTTTTTTGCTATAGTTCTGTTAACCCCTTTTATGAAGGAAACCTGCACAGTTAGCATCAAATATAACAACTTTCTGTGGTCTGAATTACTGCTAATGTGTTATTTTTCCCAGGAGTCCCCAGCATAGAATGACAGTTGGGATGTAAGCTATCTTAAGCCTTTCATTTAGACACTGATTGCCACACGGTCATCTTTACTTAAGTTATTGTTCTGTATTTTTCTTTATGTTTAGCTCTCTCATCCCTTTCAGGATATTTCACATTACTGGGTAAAATAAGACAGCGATTGTACTCGCCAAGATTGCTGCTTCTGGCTCTCTGTGCTCCATAGGACATCAAAAGTATAGGCATCCTGCTGATAGTGTCAGATAGAAGAGATAATTTTGGCACCTCACTGTAACAGCTTCACATTTGAAGTTGTATAATGAAGACTGAAAATGGTGACACTTGTTAAAGCAAGGGTCTTCATTGTAGATGTTATGCACAGTCAGCTGAATCCATGGATTTCTCATTGTCTACAGCTCTGTGCTTCCTAATTCAATGGTTTATTCCTTCTTCTGTCTCAGGGCGCATTGTTAAACTTTACTCATGTCAAACTTCACAACAGGGCAGTCACATTTCTGTTCTCAGAGATACTGTTCAGCTCCAGTTCAATTTAGCTTCATATTTCTGTTATTGGTTGAGACGCTGTGTTACCAGAAATACCTCAAAATGTGTCTGTACTATACAGCACACTGGTAGAAATGTAAATGTATCGCTAATTCCAACATAATTTCCTCTATTGTGTTAATTTGTACATCACTTAAGTCACACATAACCGTATTTTCTAGATCGAGAAAAAAAAATCAAGATATTGTCTCTTTTTTTTAATTCTAAATGAGTTTTGTATTGCCAAAGCAACCAAAAATTAGCAACACTGCATGTACATTTTACATTTCATTAAGGAGGATGTAAAAATCTTTTCAGTGATTTTTTTTTCCAGATACAAGTTTTAGGGCAATTACTTAGAGATAAATTATATTATCAGTGACTTAAAAACCTTGTTTCTGTCATGTATAGTTTGGTATTGTATATGTACCTAGAAGCAGACATATTTGCTTATTAAATACGTGCCTTCTGCTTTGCAGTGCTCTACTATGGTAGCACTTTACTTCTCACAAAGCAAATCTATGAGCAGAAAAAACAATGCACTCCCTAGGTGACTTACAATATACTGTATGTGAACAATCGTTACGGAGGTAGGTTGAATGATGGTGGCCAGTCTATAAATCTTTCCCTCTAATATAGTAACAAAAATGTGAAAGAGCAAGGAGGTGTTGGTTCTTCTGACATCAGAACTTGTCCTGCGTTGTCACTTTAACAGTCCCCAGCAGAGGGTGCAGGCATGGGACTGTGTTTTAGGATCAATTTACCTTCATTCTGAATTGAGAAAGCTAGTCGGATGACCAGCAAAACATCTTGCAGAAAAATACAGTCCTGTTGCCTTGATTTCTTTTTTACAGATATACTCTCTGTGGTGATGTGCTGTAGAGCAGCAGGCTCTTCGAGTACCTGAATTAGTAATAATTCATTGTTTGAAAATTACACAGGTAATAATTGTAAATATCCACACTGTTCTCTGATTACTTATGTTACCTCCTCAGAATTAGAGAAGGGTTATGTTGGCTCCATCTCTATACTGTGTCCTGGGCACTGGGGGTGCCATAGATCCTGATGTCTGTCACCTTTTTACACTGGTGCTTTAAGATGGGTGTCCTCTTGGGGATAACTTTCAAAGCACACTTCTTAAAGGGATTGCCTGTCGATGGTGGTCCACAGACTGGTCTGCATTCAAACCATGAGGATACCATCTTTCATCTACCAAAACCCAGTCCAACATAGTTTGTTTCTCAAATATTATGCAGCAGAATACCTGTTCAAAGCCTCATCCTTTTACTACCACTACATAGAATGCTAAATTCACCTGAAATAGCCCTTACCCACCCTAGTGGAATTCTTAGAGTTGTTATGTTTAATATACATTTCTTAACATCTTTTACTTTTCCAACAATTGCAATTTCATGTGGGGCTTTTTTATCATTTTCTACTTTACAGGAAAGTATTATTGCTACTAGGACCAATGGCTTTCTGTTGTGCTTTACTCTCTTGGATCTTGATTTCATGTCTTAAGCCTCCCCCCCCAACTATCCATCTCCTAGTTGATATGCTCAAATTGTTGATATTAGGGATGCACCGATACCAAGTATCGTACTCAGTACAAGTACAAATACAGATACTTTTCCAGCTCCAAGACTAGACTAGAGAAAAATTCAAAAGGTTAGGAGGCAGCTGTCATTTTTAAGGAGCATATGGAGCTCCTGGGATTTGTACATCTCTGTGTTAATGTATAATTTTGTTTTTATAAGTATATATAAGGGATGCACCGATACCATTTTTGCAAGTACAAGTACTGATGCATTTTTGTTTAGTGTCATTTTTTCTTAAACAATATCAACTAATGATTTCAGGACAGTGGTGGAGCGCCAGAGCCCGGTCCCAGCTGCAACCGCTGCAACCCTGGTAGTTCTCATGAAAATGCCAAGTATCGACACTGGTATCTGAACTGGTATCTGTGCATCCCTAGTTGATATGCTTAAATTAGGCTGATGTATAAGATGGAATTCAGTTCATTGCAGTGAATTGTTTGAACTAGTTATCTCCCTCCGACAAAGTTATATTCTAACTGCAGATCTGAATTTGATAAGACAATAGAAGTTCTTATCTCAAACACTTGGATACATGAATTGTACAGCTGAACTCCAAGCAGATATAACATACCCATATTGCTGTAGCTTTGTAATCATTACTACATCTACAAATGTATTTTTCAATGCGAGTAGTTTTAAGTACCTGTATTTGACTTGATGTCAGCCTCTTGTACAGCAGAGTTCAAAGAGGGGGAGGGATAAGCACAACACAATGAGCCAATCAGTTGTTTTACAGTGTTTATGTGATAATAAAAACAATGCTGGTAGGAGGAGACAGCATCGTCACAGAGATATGAGTTCATCAGTCTGCTGCTTCTCCTTTCACTGATGAATTACAGGTTGGGGAAGGGAAAAGACCTGTATGTGTTACTTAACTGCAACAGAGAAAAATCAGATCTCATCTTGCACACAGTATTGTGCTGTGTGGCAGAGCTGTGTAGATCTGAGGACTGAATGAACAGATAAAGGTGGCAGGTAAATCGGTTCCCATATATGTGTTTTATTTGTGTGTTTGGCTGTTTGCCGGAAATCCAGCTTAAAAGTGAAGTTGTCCTTTGCCCATGCAGAACAACGTAGTAGGTTTGTTTTAAAGAAGAACTTCGGGCAAATACAGTCTTAACCCTTGCAGTGGGGCTACCCCTGCACTGCAAGGGTTAAGTGCTTGTTTTGTCGAGGGAGCTAAAGTAATAGTGTTATATTCACCTGAACTGTGATCCCAGCTGGCTCCTACACCGCTCTCTTCAGCCTGTCCCCTTCTCCCCTCGACATCCACACATTCTATACACTGTGTAGGGCGTGATGACTCACTGGACCTTGAACTGCTGGAGTGGAGGGGGAGCAAGGCTGAAGGGACCGGTCTAACAGCCAGCCGGGATCATGAGTGAGTAGAACTCCCTAGGCAAAGCAATGACTTAACCCTTGCAGAGCAGGGGTATCCCCGCTTCAAGGGTTAATATTTTATTTGCCTTGATTTCTTCCTTAATGCTACCCTCTCTAGCAGCACATACTGTACCATTCTTTCATTTTCTTAGTGCTCCACTCAGTCCTCAAGAGCGAGTAAAGACAGCCCTGTGTAAACCTTAGAAAACTCAGAGACTTAGAGTCTTCATGCCCAGATCTTTACAGTTGTTACAGCTATATTTTCTTTTAACTCACTGATCTTATATATGAAACCATAACACTTCCCCTTTAAAGCCTTGATAAATATTAAGGACTATAGAAAGTTTTCCTTCAGTTAAAAATTGTAAATTGTCAAAAATAGCATCAGAAGAAAAGAATACATATCTTTTATTTAACTTGTTTTGCTACACCTTGCGAGCCTTGTCTCGAAAAATCATATCTTCATTTTCTACAAGTAATTAGATCTCTTGAGGAGAATAATCTTTATGAAAATGTAACACAAAAGCATTGTTTAAAATTACAGACAGAACACTTTATGGCTTTAGGGAATCTTGATTAACATGCTGCTCATAAATGTCCCCATAGACTAAGTGTAAAACTAAGCATGCAATCACTTAATTTGCTTAAAGGGGGTCCATTGTCTAAAACCTACTGATAGCACGCAGCAATTTTAACTAAACCATACCAAAAAAGTATAGCTACATTAGTTAAAGCATTATTTCCAATACTAAGGCCCCATTCACACATGAATCGGCCGGCACGTACAGCTCCGTGCTGCGTGCGGGGCCGTACCAAGTAGCTGCCGGGAAGGAAGGGTGTTGTGTGTGATTAGAACGCAGCCCCTGTCCTTCTCTATGGGGCTACGCGGCCATACGCTCACCTCATTTGCAGGTCCGTAGGGGTGCGGGTTCTCTGGCCAGGACGCATACAGGATCCATTCCGGCGGCGTATGAATACGATCACCCGCACCCCTACGGACCTGCAAATGAGGTGAGCGTAGGTGGGCGTATGGCTGCGTAGCCCCACAGAGGGGCACGGGGGCTGCTTTCTAATCACACGCAGCACCTGTCCTTCCCGGCAGCTACTTGGTACGGCCCCGCACGGAGCTGTACGTGCAGGCCGATTCGTGTGTGAATGGGGCCTAAAAGTCACCACCGATATCTCCCCCCAAGAGAGCCATGTCCATTCAATAACATAATGGTCATTGCAGCCACAAAAGCAGACATATCTGATCATACAATGTTAAACTTTCATTTTAAATTAGATAAATATATGCCAGGTGGATGCATCAAAACATACAAACTGTCATACAGTTTTGTTTTTTTTAAACCAGCCAGAGCCTGAATATAAAAGGCTTTCTTCTGATAGAATGCTGCAGAGACAGACTCTTGCTTTCTCTGTGTTAGACATGTGCAATTTGTTTTTGTTACGAATCAGAATTCGTACGAATTTTCCGACATTCGGACGCATCTGAATTTCCGTTTAAGAGATTCAGATCCCATCTGAATTTCGTTCAAAAACTAAACTGAATCGGACATGTGACTTTTCTGGCCAATCAGATGTGTTTTTTGGTTTAATGCATCTGAATGGGTCTGAACACAAATTTTCGGGAGCTCCTGAATGCCATTTGGGTCTGGGTGCCTCAGCTTTAGTAATATATGTATATGGCTCCTAGATCCGAAGGACATTCGGGATCCAAATTTCTAAATTGCATTAGGGTTTGGAAATTTGGATCCCGAATGCCATTCGGGTCTGAGAACCTCAGATTTAGTAATATATGTATATGGCTCCCAGATCTAAATGGCATTCGGGATCCAAATTCCCAAACCCAAATGCAGTTTGGAAATTCGGATCCCGAATGCCATTCTGGTCTAGGAGATTCAGCTTTAGTATTAATATCTGTATATGGTTTTCTGTGGTGCTCGCAACAAATATTCGGAAACTCACCTGAAACTAGCAAAAATTTGGATTTCGTCCCAATCCGAAACCCGAGCCGAATTGAGTTTCGGCTCCGAATATCGAAATAATGAAATATCGTAATGGAACTGAACTGAATTTTTCCGCAGCTTACATGTCTACTTTGTGGTAACATGCGGAAGCAGTGGTCTCTCTGCAGAGATCTGACACACTCTTTGCGGAGTTAGACATGTAGATCTGCAATCAGTAGAGCTCATGTTTAGTGGATTTTTATTGAAGGCTCAGATGGGTACATGCGTGTTATAGTGTCAGCCAAAAGAGGAATATGCATATATGCACTTGAAGTACAAATACATTTGCCAAGCTACATTACAGCTTTTTTTTTGCATCCCCACACCTTTTGCACCTGATGAATTAATTGTTATTGAAAAGGCACTCTTTTTCATTCTGGATTATTATCTTTTATATTTCTAAAACATTTTCACCTCTGCCATTTTTAAACACACAGACCACCAACTGTGAACCACTGATCTTGATTCTCCTTATGTTTAATGACCACATTCTGTTTTTTCCTGGACAGAGCAGCAATCCCTAATGTCCAGGTGTATATACACAATGGACCTTCCAAAACGATTGATGCTCTGTGAATGACATAGCTCAAAGTGCTTAATGCGCTGTTTTCATTAAACACCATATGGCACAGAGCATGTATTGTGTATAAAACAGTGTGTTCAACAGTTTCTTTGATATTCACATAGCGTGGAGGATAGATTTGTGGTTGTCTGTGTACAGTATAAATATACTGACATAGAAAAGATAAAACAAAAGCGGACTAAGTAATATCACAGCTGTGTGCTCCACTGTTTTCATTGTGTAAGTTACATAATTAAAATATGGCTTAGAATTTTTATTAGTACTTGTAAAATACATTATGGGAGGGTTATGCCCCTCTGTTGTATATCTTATATGTGTATTAAGACAAGTGTCTGTCTAGTGCCAGAGCGTCCTGATGGAAGTGTACTATATCATCGGAGACTGAGTGGCCAGACTTCTTAGTGACATTATAGGAAAGAAGGTGACATTTCTCTGCGTGTGATGGATCCGCATGTGGCACTTCTATGCACTATATCATCATCTGTCATACGTTCTGACTTTTTTTTTTTTTTTACTCCAGGATGTTACCCTCTATGTCGTGTTATTGGTTCCAGAACAGTATTGGGTGGAGAGAGTAAAGAGTTACACTGTAAAAGACAGACAAACAGTTGCAGATCAGAGTGTATTGATGGTTATGGGAAAATACGCAATTTATTCTATATTCTTCTGCACTATGCGCTGTATTCTATAAAGAAAGAAAGGAGTGAAGGTACACAGAGAGCCCTTAGTTTGCAGTCTGCTCAGGCTTCTATTAAATCACTATCGAACAGAGGGTGGCCACATGTGCAGTGGCTTTTGAGAAGAAAGTGGGGGGAGTTTTACAGGACGTAAACATGACTGCTGCCGATAGTGCATGAATGAATGAAATGTCTTATGTACACCATACACAGATCCTACATCCTCAGCAGACATATAACTGATGTGCACAAAGCTCTGTGCCTTCCTTCTATGTGACCCCTCTACAGTTCAATGTTGTGGCTGCTGCACAGAGCTGGGGCTTCACTTCACACACCAGGAGATGGAATAAGAGCAAATAGAAGTATATATCACAATATAAGGCCATTTTCATTCTTACATAATACACAAGAAACATTAGTATTGTTAGTAAAGCTTATTAAAATAAAGAAAGCTTCTATCAACTTGACACCCCCCACTATCTACACTATGCTGTATAACCCATACGTCACACCTCTCCACTCTGTACACTTTACTTTGAATACCCCACTCTGCTCAATATACTGTACATTCTATACACTGTGCTGCACATTCTATACTGCACACTTCTTTCTTCTATACATTGTGCAGCATATTCTATATTGCAGTCTTGTCTCTTCTATGCACTGTGCTGCATATTCTGTACTGCACACTTTCTACTCTGTACACTACAATGTACAATATAGATATCACAGTGCTACATTATCCTGTACATTATACTGCACACCTAATCAGTCACCTCTACATCCTGCACTCCACACTATACACTCTGCTCAGGGGCGTAACTAGAAATCACAGGGCCCCATAGCAAAATTTTGTATGGGGCCCCGTGATTTCTAGTTATACCCCTTGCAGAGCCCACTCGAGATCCCACCTGCAGGATCACCCTCAGGTGGGCTGGTCGCACTCCTTACCTCCTCCTTTGCCGGGCCCGCCTCCTTCTTCGTCACCGAGGCCGCCTCCTCCCCTGCTGCCGAGCACGGGCCCGCCTCCTCCTCCACTGCCGGTGACGTCAGAGGCTCGCAACGCGGGTCCAGCCTGCTCCCCTGCTGCTGCTGGCTCTCATTGATTGTGGAGACGAACGCGTCGCTGCACAGATGATCTGAACAGCGGCATGTTCGTCTTCAGACGCCAGTGAAAGCCAGCAGCAGAAGATCCCATAGCGACCCAGGCGGCCCGCACGGCATCTGGCCGGGCCCCACTGTGCCTTGGGCCCCATAGCGACCGCCTGGGTCGCTATGGTGATTGTTACGCCACTGACTCTGCTGTATGTTTTAGGCCTTGTTCACACCAAATGCAGAGCAGATCCGCTCAGGTTTCTGCACACGCAGTGCAGTGGGTTGTGCCGCGTTTTTGCCGTGTTATTGCCGCGTTTTTGATGCATTCCAGGCCGTTTTTGGTAAAAAAAAACGATTTTTTTTTAGTTTAACATGGGCTTTCAGTGTGTTCCAGGCATTTGCATGTGTTTCCGATGCGTTTGCAGATCCAGAGCAGGTAAAATAGGGCCTGCTGCAGTTTTTTCACCTGCTCTGGAACTGCACGCTGCAATGTGAACTGGAGCAAAAAATACCATTGGAATACATTGGACGCAGTTTTGATCCGGTCTGCAACTGCTCTGCTCTGCACCTGCACCATGCTTGGTGTGAACAAGGCCTTTACTGTATAGTACCGTATGTGTAATGCTACTGCACCATGCTTGGTGTGAACAAGGCCTTTACTGTATAGTACCGTATGTGTAATGCTACTGCACCATGCTTGGTGTGAACAAGGCCTTTACTGTATAGTACCGTATGTGTAATGCTACTGCACCATGCTTGGTGTGAACAAGGCCTTTACTGTATAGTACCGTATGTGTAATGCTACTGCACCATGCTTGGTGTGAACAAGGCCTTTACTGTATAGTACCGTATGTGTAATGCTACTGCACCATGCTTGGTGTGAACAAGGCCTTTACTGTATAGTACCGTATGTGTAATGCTACTGCACCATGCTTGGTGTGAACAAGGCCTTTACTGTATAGTACCGTATGTGTAATGCTACTGCACCATGCTTGGTGTGAACAAGGCCTTTACTGTATAGTACCGTATGTGTAATGCTACTGCACCATGCTTGGTGTGAACAAGGCCTTTACTGTATAGTACCGTATGTGACCACACACACTAGACTTAACAGAAAGCAGACTGCATTCATGCCTATCTCTTATTTTAATTAAAATAAAAATTGTTTTGGCAGAACTTGTAATCTTTTGGTTTTGAGTGGACATTCCTTGTGGTGATTTAAAAAATACCATAATATGTATATGGTTATGGGACTCTGCAGCTATTTATCACAGAGTATATCTAAAGCCAAAACTCTCTGCTGGGAAGATTCCCCCTCTATTTGCCTTTAAGGAGAAGTATTGGGAGAGTAAAATGTACTCTTGTTATTACTTAGAGCTGGCGTGGGACACTGCAGGTGTCACATGCCGATTCTATAGATCTAGAGCTGTGTAATCACAAACCGCTGATTGCTCAGCTCACGGTCTTCTCCCTGCAGGAAGCAGTGACTGTCACTCCTCTCTCTGTTCCTCCAGCGCTCATTAGAGAGGCAGACAGGGGAGGGGGCAGACACAGCTGGCTCTAGTGAGTCAGATGTCAATAGTGTTGGGATCCTTACCGTCTGCAGCGTGGTAATATGCTCTCGGCATATAGTGGGCAGCGGGTCACAGGAGTACATCAGTAACTAAAGCCAAAAAAAAAGAATTGGCTTTAGTTCTCTTACCAGTGCAGAAAGTGATGTGAAGTGGTAACTGTACTGTAGAGGGGATTTCTTTGGTTTGGAGAGCTTTTTACTTTCTTCCCGTTGGCCTTCAGGATAGGAAGGTCAACATGAAAATGGAGAAGCCTGCTTTGAGAAAAGAAAAGTTAAACAATATATGTGCAGGCATGCTTGAAGTAGCTGGGGTGTTTAACTCTTGGGTAGCACATACTGTACCTCTAAAGTGTATCGGAATTACTTAGGGAGTAGCTTTTGCTTGTTGAATGTCTGTCTTAATCCTGAAATTTCTTGTGCAGCTGAATGCCTTCCATGCTAAGAATTGTAAATACATCTATGTGCCAAGATTTCTATTTTCTCAGTGGCCCTGCATTTTATTTATTTTTGTTGGTATTTGGAGGCTCCACAATACAAGTCTAGTGGTGGGATGCAATAGCTATTTGATATTGCCAAAATCCATATTTTTTTTTACATTGGCTTCTTAGTTTGGCACAAAAAAAAATGTTGGGGATACATTTACTTCCCTAAAACATTAATTTTCAAAATGTAAGCAAACATGTCCTTGTAATTCACTGTCCTTGTAATTTCTGCACACTATTTTATACAGCATATGTATATAATACAAACATAACTGACAATCATTTTAGGAATGGTTGCTGCTTGTGGATGTTGATAAATAAATAATGATTGAATTAGACATGGGTTATAACCTGGACTGGTATTAAAGACCTTCAGCTCATAAAGGTTACCTTGGCTTGCTCAGATTGCAGGAAAACAGCATCTAGATCCCTGGGATAAGAAGGATGTTTATTGCTGTGAAGAGAGATCTACAAAAGTGATGTGAAACTCATAATCCTTTGGAAGCAGACTACAGAAAATCCATTAAGAAAAAAAAGAGCATTTGCTAACAATTATCCCCATTGCTTTGCACATCTGAAAAAAAAATATTTATATGTTTAGGTTTAAGTTCAATAGTGTAATGTTAAATTAAATCTCAATACTTTTAAGTGAATCAATAGAGAGACATTAAGCTTTAAGAAAGATGCATAGATCAGTGATGACATTGCCATTGTGCCAAATTTGTTTGCGATTGATCGCTGTTATTTTGCAAGAATCATTTAATCTAGCTGTGTTTTAGCGAAAGGATGTTAGGAACATAAAGTAATGTTTGTTTTTTGTCTAAACTGCCAAAAACCATATCAGGATAAAAGGGATTGTGGGCTTAGTTCTTGAGCACAGCACAGGTTAGAGTCATGAGGGGGTCATAAAAGCAGAATTTGGTTTTTGCTTTGAGTATTCTTATAAGATTTTGGGCTGCTAATACAAATACAACCTCTATTAGAGGACAAATAGAACTGACGTTTTGTGTCCTTCCTTGGGTGTTTTTTTACACTTCAGTGCACTAGTCCTTGATCTGTCTGATTGTGGGATGGGCTATACACGGGCCCCAAAAGGGAATCCCTTAATGTGTTTTCTGCAAAAGATTTTTTTCCTTATACTCCAGATGCATGCTTGACAATTATTACAAATGGATTTGGTCCAAAAACGTATTAGGAAGCAAATAAATTCCTGTCTAAAATCGCATCTGATTGTGTTTCTTATATTTTCTATTTGCTGTTTTAAATATAGCAATGATTCATAGTTTTGTCATGGGGTAATACATTACGTGCTTGTAGACCCTCACTGAGCACAGTGACCGAGCTGTCACGGATCGCTACCAGTCACTGTTTACGATCGTTATACGGGGACGGGCTCCTGATCATGTGATCACTGTGATTGACTGTCACAGCAGTCACTTGATTGATACCTTGTGCCCACCTCCTTTATTTAAGGTATTTTTAAAGGGGCAGCTGCAAGGAGTTAAAATATTTCAATGTTATAGAAAGTATTATTTTAATAATTTGTTGGGCCAATAAAGCATATTTTATTTTCTCGGAAGGCCTCCTAATCTTTTTCCACTTGTGACCCTTTTTTGCCAGAGTTAATTTTTACGTGACCCCGGGTGTCTCCCCCCCCCCTCCACGGTCGGTCGATGTCTCTCTGTTCCCCCC
>NW_017307146.1:728143-732021 GCF_000935625.1 Nanorana parkeri
TTTATCACCACCAACAATAACTGCCCCCGATACCTCCTAACCCCACTCCGAGATGTCTGCTGGAAAAAAAAAACTTACCTTTCCCCTCCAGCAGCTATGCTCCGCTCCTGCCTTGCTCTTTGGTGCCAGGTAAAAAAAGCTCCTCCCCCTGAAAAAAAAAACCTTCCTGCATGCACGTACTCAGGAAGGTACCAATTGCATAGGGGGGGCCTGGGACCTGACCATATAAAGTGTACATAGTAATCTATAATAAAAAAATTCTTACTTGGAACCCCTGTACACATGTACTGGCCATACTCCCCTGGCCGGTTCAGATTTTTAGTCACGACCCCCTAGTTGTTATTGTTTAATGAGAGATCAGCGTCCACAAGGTCATTTGAGTATGCTGATCTGTCATTACAACTGGGCAGAGCCAACTGTGAGATCACGGCTGGCTCCATCCAGCTGTCATTTGCGGGCCAAAAGTCGAGCCGAAGCATATGCCTTTGGCTGGGCTGAGCTGCTCGGCCACCTTCAGCTGCTGTATGGGCTATTATGTATAGCCCATACAGCAGCCCTTCGGTTCGACTGAACTGAAGGCCTCCGGCGGATAAAGAGAGCCGAAGGATCAGCCGAAGCTACAGCTGTATCCTTGGGCTCAATAGTGAATAACCCCCTTAATGTAATGCTTGAGTTACCTTTAATATATGTATTTAAAACTTTCACTTCAATTCACTTAATAATACTTCAGATTATGTAACATAACCTGTAATAACACACAAATCAGTGTGTGGGAAGACATGTAGAATTATTCAATAAATATTATTTAGCTTATAACATTTGTAATCAGTTCAGGAATGTAAGTCTGTTAATGTTCAGTAAATTAATTTAGCAACTTGCTACTGCAGGTACTATGTGCCTATTAACAGCATATGGGTTTGAATGTTTTTCTCAATGCTTTACCAATGCATAGACATATAATCAATGTTTTTGTTATACATTTTTACACAGCGCTACAGATGTAAACGCATGTCAGTGCAGAACATTGCTAAAGAAGATGGCAAATGTTGCATAAACTTGACACCCATGACCTAGCGAATAGCCAACTATTAACTTACCATAGAATTACAATGAGCTGTTAAGTGGGTGACACTGCTTTCTTGATGCTATATACCTAAAGTTCAAGGTCAAGCAAAAGCATTTCCAGAAGTTAGTCAAAGCTATAACAAAAAAAAGAAATACAAATCTGATTGAATATGCAACACACACCGTTACCAACCCTTAGCAACTTCTATAAGCATATACAGTATGGGCAGCATCGAGGAAGACTTTCTTATGTGTCATGATAAGGCCCACCTACGTGCTGCCACATGTATGCAATCAGCATCAGTGCGCAAGAACTCTCTACTTCATGACAAAACTGTTTAGCGGACTCCCTGTACTGCCGGGATGTAGAGGATGTACTGTACTTTAGAGGGAAATAGTGTAGGGGACTCTTTGTACTGCAGAGGAAAGTAGTGTAGGGGAGTCATAGTACTGTAGAGGACTCATTGTACTGTAGAGGAAAGTAGTGTAGGGGAGTCATAGTACAGTAGAGGACTCATTGTACTGTAGAGGAAATTAGTGTAGGAGAGTCATAGTACTGTAGAGGACTCATTGTACTGTAGAGGAAAGTAGTGTAGGGGACTCATTGTACTGTAGAGGAAAGTAGTGTAGGGGAGTCATAGTACTGTAGAGGAAAGTAGTGTAGGGGAGTCATAGTACTGTAGAGGACTCATTGTACTGTAGAGGAAAGTAGTGTAGGGGACTCATTGTACTGTAGAGGAAAGTAGTGTAGGGGAGTCATAGTACTGTAGAGGACTGATTGTACTGTAGAGGAAAGTAGTGTAGGGGAGTCATAGTACTGTAGAGGACTCATTGTACTGTAGAGGAAAGTAGTGTAGGGGACTCATTGTACTGTAGAGGAAAGTAGTGTAGGGGAGTCATAGTACTGTAGAGGTAACTAGCGTAGGGGACTCATTGTACTGTTGAGGGAAGAAGTGTAGGGGACTCACTGTACTGTAGGGAAAGTAGTGTTGAGCACTTGGTGTGCAACATGTAAGCAGTTTGAGGGAACTCACCACAGAAAAGAAAACATAAGTTGTTTATTCTAGTGATAGTCATTATTGTATGTTTTGTAAATGGAACACTTGAGTGCTCCTTCATCCTACCTGGCTGAAACAAATTTCTAAGGGCAGTACTGTATAAGGAATAAGAACATTTTTTGTGATGACATGTATGGTGTAATTATACTGTTCTAGCAACTTTTTTCCAGTTATTTTTTTGTTTTTACAGTGTTATAGATATAAGATAACCCTAATACACTTGAGATACAAAATACTAAAATAGCATGCAGGTGCACTGTACAAACGTTCCCTAAAGTGCTGTTTTTCTCATTGAATAAGGCTGAGGCAGGCTGACTGTAAAGCTTTGTATATCAGTGTAGTTTCATTAGGTGCATAACTAATTATGATAATGACCTGAAGGCTCTTCTGTACTACTTCCTCCAGGCTCTGTTTCTAATCTTATGCCATGGCTCCTAGATCAAAGTCCTAGTAATTAAATAGGGTTTCTTGTTACAAGCAGACAAGAAAGCATAATTACTTATTTACGGCTAGTGATGGAACACATGCATTATATATCTGCACATGCAATAGGATAGCCATTTGAAAGCCCACGTTCTTTCTTGCTACTCTCTATTCTTAACACAATTGTATTGTGTAAGCGTTCTTTAAAGCTAAATCATGTAAATTTTTTTTTTTTATTAACACTCTTTCATTTTTGTAAACATGCCATCTTAGGGCCTGATTGATCCAGCTCTCATAGCACTTATTGTGTGCTAAAATTGGTTTCACATGTCATTATATTATTTGATTCATCAGAGAGAAGATTTGAGCGTTACTTCTGCCCTGTGACTTTTCCTTTGCAATTTACCATGTGACTCACAATCAAATAATTAACAATTAAAACTAAAATATTTTTTTTATGTTAAAGACAGAAGGAGAACAAGGTTTTGTTATATTTTATTTTCATCCTGAGTGGTACCTAATCACTGAGCACCCCACAATTTCATTCATAATCTCCTAAAAATAATTTATTCCTCCATTTCCCCTCCATAAAAATAACTTATCTGTTGTGTTGTAATATAATTTACATTGTGGCTTGGCTGCCTACTCCAAGCACCATTCCTCATTATTATCCCCTTTTCACTGATTTATTGTGTTTAATATAATTTACTTTGTAGCTTGGCTTCCTATTCCATTCATCATTCCCCATTCTTATCCCCTCTTTATAAAAATCTAATTTGTATACCAACACAGTATTGATAAAGGCTGTACAGGCCTTTGTGCTCATTCCCCTAGATCTGGGGTGGGGAACCTCCGGCCCTCCAGCTGTGGTAAACCACAAATCGCATGATGCATCTGTCATTGGAAGTCATGCCTGCAGCTGTGAGAATCTTGCAGTGCATCATGGGATTTGTAGCTTCACCACAGCTGAAGGGCCAGAGGTTCCCCACCCAGAGGTTCCCCACCCCTGCCCTAGATAGTTGGGGATTGGGGAGCTTTTAAGCAGACAATTGTTTTAAAGTGACACTGAACTCAAATATCAAACCTTAAAAATATAATCAAGCACCTTAACTATTACCAATCCTGTACCTTATTTGTGTATCACTTGGCTGTAGATCCTCAAGTCATCTCTAAATTGGTAATGACACGGTCCTTCCTTCTAAAGGGTGGCTACCTTTGTACTCCAGAGTCCCTGTGTGTTATAATGTAGCTGCTGTTCCAAGCTCACTCCCGTGATGAACTACAATCTCACGTTACATAGTTAGTTACATAGTATTTGAGGTTGAATAAAGA
>NW_017307147.1:0-1122 GCF_000935625.1 Nanorana parkeri
TGTTACAGGGAGGGTTAGTGTTAGGGTTACAGGGAGGGTTAATGTTAGCGTTACAGGTAGAGTTAGGGTTACAGGTAGGGTTAGTGTTAGGGTTACAGGTAGAGTTAGTGTTAGTGTTACAGGAAGGGTTAGTGTTAGGGTTACAGGGAGGGTTAGTGTTACAGGGAGGGTTAGTGTTAGGGTTACAGGGAGGGTTAGAGTTAGGGTTACAGGGAGGGTTAGTGTTAGGGTAACAGGTAGGGTTAGTGTTAGGGTTACAGGTAGAGTTAGTGTTAGGGTTACAGGTAGGGTTAGTGTTAGGGTTACAGGTAGAGTTAGTGTTAGGGTTACAGGAAGGGTTAGTGTTAGGGTTACAGGGAGGGTTAGTGTTACAGGGAGGGTTAGTGTTAGGGTTACAGGTAGAGTTAGTGTTAGGGTTACAGGGAGAGTTAGAGTTAGGGTTACAGGTAGGGTTAGTGTTACAGATAGAGTTAGTGTTAGGGTTACAGGAAGGGTTAGTGTTAGGGTTACAGGGAGGGTTAGTGTTACAGGGAGGGTTAGTGTTAGGGTTACAGGTAGAGTTAGTGTTAGGGTTACAGGGAGAGTTAGAGTTAGGGTTACAGGTAGGGTTAGTGTTAGGGTTACAGGTAGAGTTAGTGTTAGGGTTACAGGTAGAGTTAGAGTTAGGGATACAGGTAGGGTTAGTGTTAGGGTTACAGGTAGAGTTAGTGTTAGAGGTAGAGGTAGTGTTAGGGTTACAGGGAGGGTTAGTGTTAGGGTTACAGGGAGGGTTAGTGTTAGGGTTACAGGGAGGGTTAGTGTTAGGGTTACAGGGAGGGTTAGTGTTAGGGTTACAGGGAGGGTTAGTGTTAGGGTTACAGGGAGGGTTAGGATGAGAGGATAGTTTAAAAAAAATAGGATATTGATCGTTGACATGATCTTCCAGCGGTAAAAGTTAACTTACTGGCAGAGGAGCTGCTATGGCACTCCTGGGATGGTGGAGACATAATGGGGGGAGGGGATTTATCAAAACTGGAGCAGAAAGAATCTGGAGCCGCTGTGCATGGCAACCAATCAGCTTCTCTCTTTCATTTTCAAAATCTTAACTGAACAAACTGAAGAGAGAAGCTGATTGGTTGCCAC
>NW_017307147.1:1173-1587 GCF_000935625.1 Nanorana parkeri
ATTGTGTGCAAATACTGTTTTGTAGTCTCCATTGACAGGGTGACAACGCAGGAGCACAACTAAGAGACAGGGAAAGAGCGTTGTCACACCAGTAACTGATAGGAACCCTCATGGGACGGATCACGCGGAACTATTTTAATAAAAGCTGCAGATGTATTAATACGAAATAATGACTTTTTGAAATGATATAATAAACATGGTAAAGCTGATATAAGATTTGGGGGTTCACACCTACGTTAAATAAATGTCTACGGATGAAAGGTCGCCCTATATCATTCACAGTGAACTGTTCCCTTTGCCGCCGTTCTCTTTTACTCTAACGCCGGCGTTCATTTTTTTTGGTTGTAAAACTCAATTTTTCCTGCCAGGAACCCAGAAAAGAGTCTCGGGTGAAATATGGAGATTGGGAGAATG
>NW_017307147.1:2585-23861 GCF_000935625.1 Nanorana parkeri
GGGATGGGAGGACTCCAGCCAGAGCATCCCATGCACCTCATGGACGTCACTGGTTGCCATGGGATGGGAGGACTCCAGCCAGAGCATCCCATGCACCTCATGGACGTCACTGGTTGCCAAGGGATGGGAGGACTCCAGCCAGAGCATCCCATGCACCTCATGGACGTCACTGGTTGCCATGGGATGGGAGGACTCCAGCCAGAGCATCCCATGCACCTCATGGACGTCACTGGTTGCCAAGAGATGGGAGGACTCCAGCCAGAGCATCCCGTTCAGCTCCTGGGAACCAGTGACGTCAGTGAGCTGGGCAGGACGCCGGCCAGACTGTCAAAGGTTGCTAACAGCACTTAGCAACTGGGAGATGCCGCCTGAGGCCCTGCAGCCAGCCCTCCCGTACCAGGCCCAGGCCCCGTCGGGTCAGCAGCTGGGCCTGGGCTCCACTTAAAATGTTTCATCTTCCCTTTTTACTCCCCTCGGGCCTATTTTTCTTCTTCTTTCCCTACCCCTGTCCCATTAGGGTTGCCACCTGTCCAGGATTCACCTGGACAGTTTGGGTTTTGAATGCCGTGTCCGGGTTTCATGGCAGCTGAAACCCAGACACAAGATGTCAGGCAGACAGGGGCAACCAAAATTAAGATATGAGCTACCGGCCCCCCACTGGAAATAGTCTTAATTGTAATATTTACATATGAATAAGGCACGACTCATTCTCCAAAACAAATGTCCGGACGTCGCTAGAGTGATGGGGTTTCACTTGAAGAAAAGGTGACAACCCTATGTCCCATACACATCTCCCCACCTGGCTCTTAGCAACCAGGATGCTGTGGCTGGAGTCGCAACCTTTCACTTGGCAACCAGTGATGTCACTGGTTGCCAGGTGGCGGGCGTGACGCCGGCCGGAGCACCCTAGCTTGCTAAGAGCCGAGTCAGAAGATAATGTATGTATGGACTTGTTCACACCAGCATCTGCTGGAGTCCCTATGCGCTCGATCAAGATACATCATCCTTTTTTTTTCTTGTTAGAACTTTATCGAATTGTCACAAGTGACAACCAGGATGCCGATATCCAATGAATAAAAGGGGTGTGCCAGGGACAGGTCAGGCTAGATAGGAAAGCACTAGATGCTGGATGCCCTCCAGCCAGGAAATGAGGCGGGCTCTGTCTGACTTGCTGCACCTTCCAATGCGCATTGTGAGGAGCTCGCAGTGTGGAGAGAAATCAGAGGAAGCCATTTCAGTCCAGCAGAGGAGCCGCTACAACTGTGCAAGACTGAAGAGGAGGCCGGAGTTCACCTTTAAGAGTAAAGCAGCTATTCTGCATGGAAAACATTTATGGTATTGTAAAAAATAAAAGGCGGCAACGCACTGAATTTATCATTGTGAGCAGTAATGTAACCGAGATCCCCATTCTCACGTTTCCCGCACCGTGTGATCAGATATTGTCGCATTTCCATAGGAAAACAGTGTGCAGACAGCTGATAGCAGCCATGAGCTATTGATCTCCTCCGCTAGAATATAAGCAGAGCGCGGCCTCTCAGGTTACTCTGAAAACAAATGTGTGGCCGGGTACATTATCCCCGGCAACAAATGGATCCTTGTACAAAGTACCACTCCGAGCTTGAGAGATAAACACTGCCGATCCGATGTGCAGCCTCGTACTAGCTGGCCGAGGATTCATAGGGGATCCCGTGTTCAGCAGAAAACGACGATTGCGCCCATTACGCCGCACATGTTACATATCACCGCAAACGTCAGAGCATGAGCAATAATTCTACGGCCATCGATCACTGATAACACTAAACTGATGAGCGGTAAAAAGCTTTTAAAGCGTCGCTTATGGCCAATATTTAGGGTGTGGTTGTTTTTTGCAATTTTTCAGGGCGCGCGCAATTTTAAGGTTTGACATGTTTGGTGTCTATTTACCCAACGTGACCCCATCTTTTATATTTTACCAATAAATTGAGTGATAAAAAAATTTCACAGGGAAACAGTTTTTTTCCCCAAAAATTTGCGGTACTTTTTTGTCCCCTATGGTCAATTTTGGGTGTGGTAGTTTTTTGCCATTTTGAGGGTGCACACAATTTTAAAGCTTGACATCAGAGACGTCCCAAGGCCGGGTGTTACCCGGAGACCGAGTGACACCCCCACTGTTGTGTCATTGTGCATGCGTGTGACATCACTACGCGCGCGTGCGATGACGTCATAGTGCATGCACTGACATCTAATTGACGTCTGACGGCAGCCATCTTGTTGATGGTGACCAGCAGAGAGAGGACGTTCACCCGGCAGGATGAGGTATGCCGCCGGGTCCCCTCCCCTGACACTGTCGGGCTCTCGGGCCATGACCGAGTGCCCGACTCTTTAGAGGGGGTGACACCAAAATCACTGTCAGTCATTTTGGTGTCACCCCTCCAATGTTGTCGCCCGGCTGCGAGCCGCACCCCCTTTGTGACACCACTGCTTGACATGTTTGGTGTCTATTTACCTGACGTGACCCCGTCTTTTATATTTTACCCAAAAAATTGGGGTGATCATTAACATTTCACAGGGAAACAGGATTTTTGTCAAAATTTTCGGTATGGTAGTTTTTTGCGATTTTGCGAGCGCGTGCAATTTTAAGGCTTTACATGTTTGCTATCTAATTACCTGACGTGACCCCGTCCTTTTATATTTTACTCAAATTATTGGGGTTATCTTTAACATTTCATAGGGAAACGGGTTTTTTTCCAAACTTTTCGGTACTTTTTTTGTTATATAGTAAAAAATAAAAAATACCCCAGCGGTGAGTAATTACCACCAAAAGAAAGCTCCATGAGGGGAATTTATCAAAATTGGAGTAGATGTGCGGCAACCAACCAGCTTCTCTCTTTCATTTTCAAAGCTTCACTGAACAAACTGAAGAGAGAAGCTGATTGGTTGCCATGGGCAACTGCTCCATATTTTGTCTGTTCCAGTTTTGATAAATTCCCCCCATTGTGTCCCCAAAAAAATGGTATAAAATTAATTTCATTACAGCGTTGTATGACCTCAGCGCTGAATACTGAAAAATGGCCGGGACAGGAAGGGGGTGTAAACACTGCGGTCTCCAAGCGGTTAAGGGCCTAGAAACTGTGAAAATCGATCCGGTTGGAACGTCATAAATTATCATTTGTCATCAAAGATTTTTTTTGGTAAGATGCAAAAAACATGTTTTTTTTTTTTTTTAAACAGTTGACCACCCCATCCCCCACCCCTTTCCTCCCCGCTGCTTTTTGTACTTTTTACGCGCCGGTTTCACGTTTCAGAAAACACAGATTTTCAATTAATATCGGCAGCGCCGCTTTTGTTTTTTTACATCCACCGGAAGCGGCTGTTGGGAACGTCGATTAACCTCACCCATTCTGACACTTCTGACAGCAGAACAAGTTTGTGACTGCTCCAAAAAAAAAACAACATAGTGTAAAGGTGTTTTATTATTTTCTTTCTTTTTACACCCGCGCCTTGTCCTAGAACGGCAGCGTCGGTGCGCGGGGTTTCGGCGGGGTAACGGCAGGCGTAAAAAGAATATGATTGCTGGATGTGAGTTGCATATTTATGAAGGTGTCAATGTCATTCCTCCGAAGAGTTACTTCATTTTCAACGAGGAATAAATTACCCCTAAATATTCATAAAATATTTATGAAGCCGGCTTTAATAAAAGCATCATTTCGTATTACAAAAACGCGAATCAACAATAAGTCGCGGGGCCTCATTAAGCGCACATTATACGATTGACAGATGCCTGTTTTATAAAGGTCAGGAGTAAAGTTCGTTTCTGACTACGCGTGCCTGTTGTCTGGGGATGTATTGTTTGAAGGAAGTGTTTACGGTATGGAAGCAGGTTACATGTATGAACTTTGTGCGATGGAGGTGAGTTTGACAGCACTGCCTTTCTGTGGCCCGGTTGCATCCATACGTGTAGGCTGGGGTGTTGTTAGCATTGACGCCGCCTGAGCTAAGGTGGGGGGGGAGGGGGTTTGGATGCTGGTGGTGCACACTGGGGGGGATTGCTGCCTCTGCATCATCTCCCCAGCTCTCACAGCTCTGGCCAGTGTCCCACGCAATGATGTCATTGGTTGCCAGGAGCTGGGCAGGACACTGGTTAAAGGCGTGACAATGAGTAGTCCCATGCTTGATTCCTGTTCTCATGGGGCACCCCTAGACGTCTCACCACCTGCGGCCGGGGAGGTGGTTTGGTCTGCTCATAATGTGCACATCCTGTGGGGGCAAGTTACTGTTGGTGCACATTTCTTCTTGGGTGAGGTGCCAATGGCTCATGGTGGACATTCCATGCTCGGTGGGAGACAGGGGTGGTTTGTGGTGCACAGAGTCCCGTTTAGCTCACTGATGTCACTGGTTGGTGGGAGCTAGGTGGGATGCCAGCCAGAGTGCCACATTCTTGGCCAGCTAAGATGCTGCCTCCCTGGCAGAGTCCCCCCCCCCCACCACGTGACCCAATGAGATGCCTCATTAAAGGGACGGCCCTAATAGTTCTTCTGTGCAGAACACCCCAGAAACATGCTCTAGGTCTTTTTCTGTCTCTATGTTTAGACGTTTTGCACCCCCCCTGCCAATTCTTAGCAATAGAGGAGGTCATGTCTGGAAAAGCTCTATAAACCTGCTTAGCTTTGTAAACCTCTCAGTGCCTTTGGGTGGTGCCTGAGGAAACACCTTTCTAATGGCCTGTTCACACTAGTGGGATGTGTCCTGCGTCTGTCTGTTGGGCAGCACAGTGTACCCATCATTGAAACTTGTGTATTGTGGTTTGCTGTAGCACAGAATGTTTGCTCTCACTGTACATGTGCATAAGAGGGGGGGGGGGCTATTAAGAATAAATGACAATGCCTTGCAATGACTATACTGTATACCGCATGTTAACGTGCATTGTGCTAATGTGCACTACAATGTATGCCAGTCTCTGCAAGTACAGATAAATACCATTTGACCTGCCAAAAATTCAGTGTGCTCCTACTGTAACTCCCTGTTTGGACCCAGTGCCTATTCGACTTTGAGAGAAGTCAAGGAGCTTTGTACAAATGCCCCTGTGCACAAACCTTTAGTCTTCAAATCAACCTCATTCTTCGTGTGGTGCCCCTTGGACCTTACACCCAGGCTGTACAAAGTTCCTTGACTTCTCTCAAACTCTAGATTAAGCCGTGGCCCTCTTGGAAGTAAAAGAAAGCTGTGGGGTGCTAGATCCACAGCCCCAACACCTTTCTTTTACTGCCAAGAGGGGCAGGGCTTAATCTCGACTTTGAGAGAAGTCAAGGAACTTTGTACAAATGCTCCTGTGCACAAGCCTTTAGTCTTCAAATCAACCTCATTCTTCTTGTGGTGCCCCTTAGACCTCACACCCAGGCTGTACAAAGTTCCTTGACTTCTCCAAAAGTCGAGAATAAGCCCTTCCCTTCTTGGCAGTAAAAGAATGGTGTGTAGGTTTTTTCAGTCAGGCCTTAAAGCAGAATTATGAGGCGAGTGATTTTCACTCAGCCTCATAATCTGAGCCGACCTGTGACAATGAAACTGTCACAGGTCGGCTCAGTAGATCGGGAAGGGAGCGAACACATACCGTCGCTCGCTCACTTCCCGTGACTGTCACTCACGACTCCCTGCAGGGATCCCCCCACCTCCTCTGTCGGGGGAGGGGGCAGCCACAGCTGGCTCTGACTCTGGATAGGCAGAGCTAGCTGTCAATCCCGCAGCTGGGTGGATCCAGACAGTATTGTCGGGATCCGCTCCGGCTGCGGCGTCTCAGTACATAGTGAGCTGTAGCTCGCGGTATACTGAGCTTAGGGTCGCGAAGGACAGTGTCAGCACCAATTCAGAGATGATTGGAGGATCTACAGCCGAGCGATACACACATAAGATACATTGTTGTTCATAGTTAAGGAACGTGAATGCTTTTGTAATACTTAACTTCTGATTTTACAGTATAGATGGTTGGGCTCACCTTAGGCAGGAGTGGTGGCTGAAGGTGGGTTGAGTCAAAACCGGGTATGCAAGCAAAGTGCCAAAGCCAACATTTCAGGGATTCAAAGTGTCCTCCTTCATCATAGCTTGGTACCGTGAAACAAAAGTGTGTATTGGACTTATGGAATTGGAGGTATCCTGACAGGTATTTAGTATGATCGCTCCAGATGGCGGTTAAATGCCTTTTGGCAGTAGGACACCCCCACCCTACCCCCCGCCATTGAGCTGTCACTGCCTTTTGCTGATTCATACACAATACCTTTTCTTTATTATGATTAGGATCTCCAATGCAGGAATTTAATCAACCCAGCTCTATGAAAATTAATTTTTCCAAACAACCCATGAAAACGATTAATCCGACTCCCCACTGCCTGGAGTTGACTGGTCTTACGTCGCTTCACTCGGGGGAAAAAAAACTGTGAATGTATTTTGCTTCCACGAGACGTTTCAGCGCGAAGCTGGAGAGGAAGAAAAGAGTGGAGCTGAGTTATTGCCGTCTTAAAAACAGGATCCTGCAATATCGCCACAGACCGCTGGCTGCGGGCCATTCCGGGATTGAATTCATTCTGAACAGGGCAACTTCTTAAAGTGACTCGCCGGTTAATAGCTTTGCATTTTTCAAATTTAAGGGAAATCTATACTGCTTCCGTTTTATGGCTTATTATGATTGGATAATCAAACACCGCCATTATATCTTGCAAGAGAAAAAAAAGGTGACGGGGGGAATCGAGCCGCGGAAGATGAAAACAGTGACAGGACGAGTAAATTGCTGGCGACAATTGAATATAAATATATACTCTGAAAAACACAATTACCGATCCATCTCTATTCTGTTGTTGTGTTTGGTGTTCGATAGTTTGTTGTTTTCTTTACCGTTGATTCTCTTCTGGCTCCCGTCGCGGAATCTGATGGTTATGGTCTTCCTGATGGGAGATGAGAATGGCTCCTTCTATATTCGAGGAGCTTTGACACACGGTTAACTTAAATGAGACCATTTAAACTACGAGTCTCCATGAATACAAACCTACACAATATTATCACGTACCTGACGCGAGACTCAGCTGAGAAGGAGGGCGGCCCGTGCACCTCTGGAAGTAGTGACAGGGGATGTAAGGACAGAATGGAGCACAGGTTCCGGTACTGGTGGCTGGCCGTGTCACAGTTCAGCTGCAGACTTGCAGCTGAGCTGTTACTTGTAGTTCTATGAGTGTATACAGACCTCTTACCCCTGGTTCTGAAGGCATGCAGGGATGTGCTGTTGCTTGTAGTCCTCCAGGCATGTGCTCTGAACCTGACTCACTCTTTCACCGGTCTGGCAGTTTTAGGCGTTGGCTGACCTCTCCTGCTGTTTCTTATGCAGCTTCTCTGCCAATCAGCGCAGTCTGCTTGTGGCCAATCCTGTGGTTCCTCCCTCTTACTGACTCTATTTAAACCGAGGGCAGCGAACGCATGCTGCCCGAGCAACGCTTTCTTAAGCTAGATACCGAGCCCCCTTGGTTGTGGATGAACCTCAATTCCTTGAAGTTTGCCCGTGTACTGACCTTTGTTTTGTCCTTGGAAATCCCAGTCTTCAGATTGTCCCTGGAAGTCCCGGTCCTCCGGCTGTCCCTGACCTTTGTTTTGTCCCTTGTATGTGTCTGCAACCTTTCCAGAACTCCATCTCCACCATCTGGAGCTCTGGTGAACCCCTGGCTGGCCCTTAGATTCCACATCCTGGGGAACCCAATGCCACCTACCTAGCATTGCAGCACCCTGCCCAGTACCTTGACCTACCAGCCTATACTGTCTTCCACCACCTCCTTCAGTTCCCCTGCTCTGTTCCCTGCTTGTACTCCAGCTCTGGGAGTAGTCAGCCTACACTGCTTGCACCCAGGTTTATACCTGTGAGCCCCGATCCATGACAGGCCGGTTCTTGAGGCGCGCTTGAGTGCGTTGGGCCAGCTTGGGAATCGGCAGGACCGGGATGACACCGGGACCACTTGAAACCAGAGCAGGCAACAGGTGTGGAGCCAACACAGCACTGGCTGGATGTCGTTGCTCAGGGTACTGATGGAGCGATCCACCAAAGTGGCAGAGCAAGAGGGAAGCCAGGTTCAAGCCGAGTTCATACACAGGGAGCTGAATCTTGAAGTGCTGAATCACAGATCAGGAGCAGGGTCAGGGAACGGAAAGCCAGGGTCATACACAGGAGGTCAGAGAGCAGAGGTACCAAATCAGGAGGAGGAAGTGAAGTCAATTGGTCACAAGCCGGGTTCATACACAGGACGTCAGGATACAAGAACAGAGTACAGGACACATAGGGACTGGCTGAAGACCAATCAGCAACTTGGTCATGGCTTCATGTCTGTTTATATATGATAGTGTGCATGCTAATGAGCGTGCACCTATGTGCTAACGAGCGTGCTTCCGTACACTCACGTGCGTGCGCTATTGTGCATAAGCGATCCTGTACTCGTGCGTTCACATGCTAGAGTGTGTTTTCCAGGCACTTTAAGCAATGTATTGCATACATGTGTGTGTGTGTGTGTGCGTGTGTGTGCGTGCATGTTTTTGGGCAGGAGTCCATCTGCAGGTACGTCTCTTAGAATATTCTTAGAAAGCAAAGGTATCAGTTTTTGAAAAATCTCTACGCTCTCAAATTAAAAAGTCATCTTTGAGCTCCACCGAATAGAAGATCATCAGCAGTCAACAGGATGAAAGCGTGAACTGTTTTTGATCCCATTGAAATAACGTCACACGTGTCATAAAGCCAACATTTTGGGGGCACACAGGATGCCTTCTTCAGGGTGACTGTCAAAGTGACCACCACTATGTCACTCTTAAGAGGGGACCCTGCGTGGTTCCGAAAACTTGGCTTTATGACACATAGTTACACCACAATCCTTGATCTCCAGTCAAACCACATTTCTATTCACCAAGATGTTGTAACCATATAGATTATGGCCACAGGGACTAGAGGGATCAAAAAGCCCTCCAACCCAATCAGTCCATAGCCCAATAAGCCCTTCTTATACCAGAAGGTATTCACATGTCTCATTCCATCACATATTCCCAAAATAAGAGGAATATTGTTCATTTTAGGACAGTGGGCAGAGCCATGCAAATTGTTCGTATAGGTCCCAACTGCCAAATGCTTGTCCAGAACTGGTGGCATGGTTATAAGCAAGGCCGTCCCTACCTACCCTCCCTACCAGGAAAAGGGATGAGCGGTGGGGGGTTTAGGCTGAGTTAACAGCAGGTAGAATATATGAGGGAAGCCTATGGCACAACTGAGAATGACTGGAAAGAGGCACTCCAAAAGCCTTGCTTAGTCTGACTGTAAGGTTATTCAGAGCAGAGTGGCAGTGCCCTTAAGTAGCCCTCACCCTCAGGAAAATACACTGACTTATCTGTGATCATATGCCCCCTTTCCACTATGTCGGAGACCTTGCTCCATTGCTCACATGGAGCAGGCCTTCTGGATACACCTGTCTGTGTACGAGTACGGACACCTGCACGGACGTGCAGGGTGGGTGAGCGTAGGGCAGAGTACGGCCGCATACTCCCATAGAGAAGAACAGGCTGCTGCGTACAATCGCACGCAGCACATGTCCTTCCCGGGAACGGCCCGTTCCGACCGCGTGCACACCGCATGGATCTGTACGGGGCGGCTCTAAGCAGTGTGAATGAGTCCTAATAGCGCTGCCTGTCAGAAGCTACATCCAGCAACTTGACAGGTTACGCAAAATGTCTTGAACAGGCATCGGTGGGAAATTTAAATGGGGGGGTGCCGAATTTCGTCTTGCCTAGGGCAGCACGAAACTTAAATACACCACTGATTACAAGGCAATATTTGGGTTAGCAGAGTCATTTGGTGCATTTGTATTCTTGTGCCCAGAGTTCAGCTTTCATTATAATCACCTGAGCAATCTCAGTTCAGTTGCAGCATTTCCTAGAGAGCATAAGACTTTTTTTTGTTGCCTGTAGTTTGTTTTTCACGCTGTAAACATTGCAGCGTAAAAAGATACTCGATGGCATTAGCGGAGGAGATCAGAAAGCGGCACTGTCACCAGGCAAAGCTCTAGAGTTGCACATTAATGAGGAGAGAACATGCACAGATGCCTCCTGTGATCAGCTGACACGAGATCACTGCGTTCAGGGGCCTATGGAAAAAAACAAACATATAGTTTTATTAGCGAGCCGTAAAACTCTCCACGTTTACTACAAAGCCATAGAAATGCACCTGTGCCGATAATTATCATACAGACGGGTGATTCAGTTACCGCTGGTGAGCAGTAAAACCTTTACAAGATCATGAAAAACATTCCATATCTTCATGGGAAATGTGAATAGGATTACGTGGTAAAAGTCGCCTGTGGTCTCAAAGTACGCAGATAGAAGCAGGGGTGAGGAGAAAAACTCGGCTTCATTCTAGAAAGGGAAACTATTGTGCCTTGGGGTCAGTTTTATGTGAGCTTTTATAAAGGAAAACTTTCCATAGAGGAACATGGAATCGCTTGTAGGCCCTTTTAGACTAGGTCCTGCTCTTTGGGTTTCCTGCCTGTCAATCATCCCCTGTCTTGGGTTATATAAGGGTAGGTGAGAGGTGGCTTAAAGGAGAACTATGGGGTAAGTGTTTTTCCCCATAGTTCCCCTCAGGGTCACGGGAGGAGATAAACTAGCGTCCTCCCGTCAACCAAAGCTCAGTATACAGCGAGCTACAGTATACTGAGACCGCCGCAGCCGGGACGGATCCCGACATTACTGTCGAGATCCACCCAGCTGCGTGATTGACAGCTGGCTCTGCCTACCTAAAGGCAGAGCCAGATGTGCCCGCCCTCTCCCCCGTTCCTTCCTCCAGTCAGCGCTGGAGGGGGGATCCCTGCAAGAAGCCGTGAGTGACAGTCACCCCTCTCTGCAGGGACAGGATCGAGAAGTGAGCGAGCGACAATATGTGTTCGCTCACTTCCCGATCTATTGAGCCGACGTGTGACAGTTTCATTGTCACACGTCGCCTCGAACTATCAGGTTGAGTGAAAATCACTCACCTCATAGTTCTCCCTTAATGTTTTAAGTGAAACCTTACCATAAAGTAACATAGAATTGCTTGTAGGCCCTTTTAGGCTAAGTCTTGCTTCTTGGGTTCCAAGCAACTGGCCTGTCAATCATCCCATGTCTAAGGGTGGGTGGGTGGTGGCTTAGTAGTTTAAAGGAAACCTTTCCATAGAGGAACATGGAATCACTTGTAGGCCCTTTTGGGCTAGGTCCTTCTCCTTGGGTTCCAAGCAACCTACCTGTAAATCCTCCCATGTCTTGGGTTATATAAGGGTGGGTGGGTGGTGGCTTAGGAAACCTTTCCATAGAGGAACATGGAATCGCTTTGTAGGCCCTTTTAGGCTAGGTCCTGCTCCTTGGGTTCCAAGCAACCTACCTGTAAATCCTCCCTTGTCTTGGGTTATATAAGGGTGGGTGGGTGGTGGCTTAGTGGTTAAAGGAAACCTTTCCATAGAAGAACATGGAATCGCCTTGTAGGCCCTTTTAGGCTAGGTCCTGCTCCCTGGGTTCCAAGCAACCTCCCTGTAAATCCTTCCCTGTCTTGAGTTATATAAGGCCAGGTGGGTGGTGGCTTAGTGGTTTAAAGGAAACCTTACCATAAAGGAACATGGAATCGCTTGTAGGCCCTTTTGGGCTAGGTCCTGCTCCTTGGGTTTCAAGCAACCTCCCTGTTAATCCTCCCCTGTCTTAAGTTATATAAGGCCAGGTGGGTGGTGGCTTAGTAATTTAAAGGGAAACTCTCCATAAAGAAACATAAAATCACATGTAGGTCCTTTTAGGCTAGGTCCTGCTCCTTGTGTTCCAAGCAACCTGCCAGTCAATCATCCCATGTCTTGGGTTATATAAGGATGGGTGTTAGCTTAGTGGTTTAAAGAAAACCTTACCATAAAGGAACATGGAATTGCTTGTAGGCCCTTTTAGGCGAGGCCCTGCTTCTTGAGTTCTAAGCAACCTGCCTGCCAATCATCCCCTGTTTTGCTGCTCTCTCTATTTGTGCATGGTGACTGGTCTTGTCTCCGCCCCCTTCTGTAATAAAGACCACTGCTTTTATCTCTCCTTGTATAGGTTGACTGGTCTTGTCTCCGCCCCTCCTGTATTTTTTTGCAGGCATCCTGTAGTGGGTGGGGCCTGTTGGGCCCCTCCCACAGCTCTGCTCTCTGTGCAGGCTATGTACAGCACAGTGATGATGTCACTTCTAGTTTTGCAAGGCATTGCGTCCACAGATTTATATCCTTTGTGGCTATTGAGAAATATTTTGTGGCGGGAGTTCAACTTTAAGCAAAACCAAAACTTCCACATGAGAAAAATGAAATGATTGCGTCTTTAAAACGTAAATCCACAAAAAAATTAAACGTGACCGTCATTTTAAAAATGGTTCGGACACTCGTCCTATGTAAACTCATATCAATACACAGAATTTCATGCACATCTTGATCACGTTACGGCTTTTAAAGGAAGTTGTAACATTTTTCCTGGTATATAGGCGGCGAACATTCCGGCATTCTCGCGCGCAGTAGCCGCGATCTCCAAACAAGCTGCTAATCCATATTGTTGTGCGTCCTCTGCAGCTGTCGGCAGTAACATTTGTGAAAGTGGCCTGCAGTGACTGAAAGGAAGGTTAATGAGCGTGACCGAGTCACCGTCAGTCAGCGGCTACTTACACATTGTCTGAAGTTCAGGCGTTTGGCGGCGGGGCCAGTGAACTCTGAGAGGCCTATTTATCAAATTCCCAGAAGGCTTTGGCTACAAAAAAAAAAGAGACTGCAGAGGGGCTGCGCTGAAACGCACAGCTAGATCTATTCCTGCTCGGGGCCCATTCATCCTCTGGGATGGTATGATTTCTTCTAGGGGATTCATCCAGGGCCGGTGCAAGGATTTTTGCCTACAGAGGCGAAAGAGCATCTTTAACCCCCCTCACACACACACACACACACACTTTTTTTTTTAAATGTTTAAATGTTTTTCAATTTTTATTTATCTGATTCTCTTTCACTTTTTTATTTGTTATAATTTTTGTTCTAATTATTTGTTAGTTTCTTTTTTTTTAATCTTACTATCTTTTACTTTTTATTATTTTTTCATCAATGTTTATTTTTTTTAATCAACTTTTATTTATTTTTTTATTTACATTTTTTTTCTACTTAAATGTATTGCTATCACACAAGAGCTAGCTAACAAGCCCCTATGTGATAGCATTTGGAGGTGACAGGTTCTCTTTATTGGCCCTGTCACCTCCAATACAGGAGTTCTAGCGCAGCACATAGTAAAGTCACAAGATTTTTAAGATAATTCAGATGCTGAATAAATTATGTGCGATTTGTTTAGTTCCAAATCAAAAATTCGGACAAATTCTCCAAAAATTCGGACACATCCGAATTTCCAAATCCCGATGCATCCGAATTTGTCGGAATCCGTATTTCAGAGTTTCAGATCCCGTCTGATTTTCGTTCAAAAACGAAACTGAATGGGACATGTGACTTTTCTGGCCAATCAGACGTGTTTTTCAGTTTAATGCACCCGAATGGGTCTGAATACAAATTTTTGTTATGGCAACATTCCATGTCATTCGGGTCTAGGACCCATATACATGTATTACTAAAGCTGAGGCTCCCAGACCCCAATGCAATTCAGAAATTCGGATCCCGAATGCCATTTGGGTCTAGGAGCCTCAGCTTTAGTATTAATATCTGTAGATGGTTTTCTGTGGTATTCGCAACGAATATTCGTAAACTCATCCGAAACTAACGAAAGTTCAGATTTCGTCCAGATCCAAAACCCGAACCGAATTGAATTTCTGATCCGAATCCCGAAATAACGAAATATCCGAACCACATTTTTCCACAGCTTGCATGTCTAGAATAAATCACTTACAATGGATGCTGCTCCTTGATGTTTAAAAGTTTTAGCTTCCTGCAGGAATTAGCACTGGTCCTGATATCCTGTTTTGTGGTGTCTCCTTTGCCTTGCAGGGTCCTATGGAGCCACCCTCATATGTGCTAGTAAGCTGTGTGTGTCTCCACAAATGCACATAAACATCAAGGCAAGACCCTGATGGTGCCTGTGTCATTCCTATCTGAAAGGGTGACTACAAAGTAGCACCGTTGGGAGACAGGGACAGAGTGTTGTCAGTGTCACCAGATAATAGGAAGTGTCTGAACATGGCAGGATCAACGGCAAAAACAAACGCTCTCGGAAAATCTCCTTTTTAAAAGAAAACTAAAACCAAACACTTTTTTTGGCTTCAGTTATTTTTTGGGTTACTTACTAATGTACTCCTGTGACCCAAACTCAGCATATAGCGGGCTACTGCAGTCGGGAAGGATCCCAACAATATTGTAGGTATCCACCCTGATATCTGATTGACAACTGGCTCTGCCTCTCTAGAGCCAGAGCCAGCTGTGCCCGCCCCCACCCCTGTCTGTCCCTCCAATAAGTGCTGGAAAAACAGAGAGGGGAGGGGGGAATCCCTGCAGAGAGTGGTGACTGACAGTCACTACTCTCTGCAGGGAGAATCCGTGGGCTGAGCAATCAGCGGTTTGTGATCACTCATTGCTCGAGCTATAAAGCTGGTGTGGGACAGCTGCAGTGTCCCACACCGGTTCAAAGTATTGGAAAGAGTATACTTCACTCTCCTAATAGTTCTCCTTTTTTTCAAATGCATTGTGATGTAATACTGCATTATGGCCACCAGGTGGAGCCGAGGAGCATAGCAAATGAGTATTGACTTTCTATGCTCCTCAGCTCCATCTAGTGGCCATAACCAGTATTTACTTTATATGCTCCTCCGCTCCATCTAGAGGCCATAATGCAGTATTACATCACAACACATTCAGCCTGAAAAGAATGTTCATTTTTTTCCATTATTGGCTCAAAATAAATGTTCTTAGATATTCACAGAGTGAACGGCTCTTCCAATTGTTTATAAATGGACCCCTAAGTGTGGATTTTTTGACTTGTCATAGGTTGACTTGCAGCACTGGCGTGTTGAGAAGTTTCTATGTGATATTATACACGTGTCAAGGAAGACGTGCTCTTCGGTAACTTTAGAGTGCCGGTGTCTTCCCATTTGAGAATGTAGGGGTCACAGCCGTGGATGTTTTCTAGTATGCAACATAAGAAGCTACAAGTCGGCCTTCCCTGACCTCTGCCCGGACCTCCGGCAGCCTTGACACTTCCTATTGTGTTTGTAAACATGTTTTAATCAAGGTATCGCAGGCCTTCCTCGCCTGCGCGCGGCAGAGGAGAGAGCGTATTCACAGCTTGTTCTAATTACCCTGACAGCTAGCCAAGCCTTTCATCTACTTAGTAAGGTTAAATGGTTGTATTTAGTCAACCCGTATGGATTACTCCTAAAAGATGGAAGGGATTAGAGACTATTCCCCCCCCCCCCCCCTCTGTATTTTAAGCCAACGTGTTAATCTTTGTCTGTGATAAACCAAATCGCGGTGCAAAATATTAAATAGATACCGAGCTCATACAGCAAGTGGTACCGAGTGAGGAGCTGCCATTATCAGAAGGACACACGCTACTTCCAGGACATCAGGCTCAATTCACGAAGCTTTACATGGTCCTTTTTGGCTGGTCTGTGTGTGCCGGCGGTGGGGGTGCCTTGCCATTTTTACAAAGCAAGGAACCCTTTTTTATATATATATACACTATATTACCAGAAGTATTGGGACACACCTCCAAATCATTGGATTCAGGTGTTCCGTGACATTCCCTTGCTACTAAATATTCCACGGTCACCTGTTAGTGGTATTATAACAAAGTGGAAGTTACTGGAAACAAGAGACAATTTCATGCTCCCAACTTTGTGGGAACAGTTTGGGGATGGCCACTTCCTTTTCCAACATGACTGCGCACCAGTGCACAAAGCAAGGTCCATAAAGACATGGATGGGGGAGTTTGGGGGGGAGGAACTTGACTGGCCGCACAGAGTCCTGACCTCAACCCGATAGAACACCTTTGGGATGAATTAGAGTGGAGACTGCGAGCCCGGCCATCCCCTCCAACATCAGTACCTGACCTCACAAATGGTCCAACATTCCCATAGACACACTCCTAAACCTTGTGGACGCCTTCCCAGAAGAGTTGAAGTTGTTATAGTAGCAAAGGGCGGAGTCAACCCAATATTGAACCCTACGGACTAAGACTGGGATGCCATTGGAGTTCATGTGCGTGTAAAGGCCGGCATCCCAATACTTTTGGCAATATAGTGTATATATATATTGTTATTTTTTTGCCATATTAATATGTCACAAAGTGAGACTTCTTCAGGTGAACTCTCCGATGGAGACATAGGGTGGAGGAGCCCTGAGGGTTCTCATTTATCCAGGTCATTGTAGATCTAATAGTAGTTGGTCACATTCAACTGGACTTGTTCTGTAGAGTTGAAGATATTTCATAGATGACCCAAGCCACTTGTTTAGTTCTAATGAGTGTCAGGTACTGACACCCCAACATTTGTATCCACGCCGGACGCTCAGACATCTTAATCCAATCCCCATGGAATGTGTCAAGAAAGATGTTGATTGTCCAAGAACAGGATGGTAGGTTTGCAAGTTGTGGAATCCCTCCTGTTCTAGTTACATAATCCCATCCTTGGTGTTAGGAAGCCAAGAGCCAACCCTATAGTAATCGTCGGCGCCTACGGTGATTCCGTTCCCGGTGGGGGAGGGGGGGTTGCTGACAGGGAATGGTCTGCCAGTGTCTCTGTCTGGCTTCCCGACGAGATGCCAGATAGTGTGTCACAGGTTGCTAAGAGCCCCCTGCTGTCCTCCTCCGAACACCCGCCCCCAATGGGATTGCACCTGAGGCAACTGCATAAGTCTGCTTCATTATAGGGAAGGCCATGGAGGTAGCCTTCATCACCATCTATCTTCCACCTATAATGGCATTTTACAATCTCTACCCCAGCAATTGGACAATTCACACCTTCAGCCAAGTGACTAGAATGATTAACACATGTGCAGACATCAAGGACCGCCCGTGCTGCTTTTACACCCCTTGACTTTGCTCACCTGCCACCCTGTTTGAGCTCTTCAGCGAAGTATATGCTCCAACCAGACCTGAAGAGGGCTGAGTAGTTTATCCCCGCCACCCCATGGCAGCACTTGGGCCAGATGCCACTGTGTCATAGGTAGAAGGGCAGAAGGTCACATGTTTCCCCTTACCTAGAAATACTGGCTTTGCAGGGAACAAGGGGGGGGGCGCAATATTTGCATTTAGGAAGCTCCCTGCATGGGCAGAGCACAATTTCACTGAACGGTAGACAACAGCATAGCCAGGTCAGTGACCTCACTTTTCTCCACTGCAGATAAGCAACACAGCATGGTCACAACCTGTAGGCAGACTGGAGGAGCATCAGCACTCTACACAGGTCCTCCTTCTGCTCACTTTGTATCTGTCATTTAGATTAATAGCGGTGTCCACAAAATTCTAGGGACATTGACTTTCACTGCTACCCCTTCCCTTCCCCCACTCAATCTGCTAATGAAGCTTATATGAAAACCTCTTTAGGAACATTGTAAAAATACTTTGAAGGATATTGTTTGCAGATCATTTCATTGGAATAAATGATGATCTGTTACATCTACCTGGGGCTCAGCTTTGATTTGAATTTATAGTTTTGGAGGAAACAGTAGGTCACAAATAACGACAGCAGTGGAAGGAATGGAGGGCCGCCATCTTTGTTCAGTTATGAAGGTTTTAGTGTGTTCAGGAGGCCCAGCCTGGCAGTGAAGAGCCCATGTCTGCATCTCAGGTCCTTTTATTTTACACAATGTTTGTTTTTTGAGAAGAGCCGGGAGGAATATTTAATTTTTACCTAAAACCGCACTTATTCTGTGTTTTAAAAAGAAAAAGCGACATTTCACCATTTCACACCTAATTACAACTTTTAATTCTCCGGAGAGAATTTTAACATCAAATTAAAACTGCAATTTCCAGTCATTTGAATTTTAATTTGCGTAATTTATTCAGTTCCATTCTGCAGTTAGCAAAGAATTTCCTGAAGTTTGAGCTCCCGCGGTCAGGAAGAATGGTTAAAGGAGAACTGTGGGGTAAGTGTTTTTCCCCATAGTTCTCCTAAGGGCCACGGGAGAACATAAACTAGCGTCCTCCCATGACCCAAAGCTCAGTATATAGAGAGCTACAGCTCACGGTATACTGAGACGCCGCAGCCGGGACGGATCCCGGCATTACTGTCGAGATCCACCCAGCTGCGTGATTGACAGCTGGCTCTGCCTATCTAGATTTAACTTGGACACACCTTTCTGATGGTTTGCGTTGCCATCCATGATGATGCATATCCATGAGAAAAGGTGCTTTGGCATGCCATTCAGTTTGTCCACATCCATCAGAAGGTACTTTGGGTGCCATTCAGTTGGTCCACGTCCATCAGCAAGGTGCTTTGGGTGCCATTCAGTTGGTCCACGTCCATCAGCAAGGTGCTTTGGGGTGCCATTCAGTTGGTCCACATCCATAAGCAAGGTGCGTTGGGGTGCCTTTCAGTTGATCCACGTCCCTCAGCAAGGTCAATTGGGGTGCCATTCATTTGGTCCACCTCTATCAGCAAGGTGCATTGGGGTGCCACTCAGTTAGTCCACCTCCATCAGCAAGTTGCATTGAGGTGCCATTCAACTGGTTCACGTCCATCAGCAAGGTGCATTGAGGTGCCATTCAACTGGTTCACGTCCATCAGCAAGGTGCATTGGGGTGGCATTCAAATGAATTGCACTGCATCACAAGCCTGCTGGAGCGAGGAATAAGGTAAGTATTAAAGTATTACACCAGATTCACGGGGCAGCACAGTGGCATAGTGGTTAGCACCTCTGCCTTGCTGTGCTGGGGGTCCCTGGTCCGAATACCGGCCAGGTCACAATCTGCAAGGAGTTTGCATGTTCTCCCTGTGCTTGCGTAGGTTTCCTCCGGGTTCTCCGGGTTTCTCCCACACTCCAAAGACATGCCGGAAGGTTAATTGCCTCCTGTCTAAATTGGCCTTTGTATGTATGCATGTGAAGTAGGGACCTCAGACTGTAAGCTCTTTGAGTCCAGGGACTGATGTGAATGTCAATATGTAAAACGCTGCGGAAATTGCAGACGGTATATAAATACCTGTAATAAATAAATTAAAAAGAAAATAAAAATATTCCTCCACCCCTGTAGACATAACCAGCTTTTAACCCTTGCAGTACAGGGCGGTCCCACTGCAAGGATATTTTTTTTTAAATCTCGGAGTCCGGCTTTACCCCCCTTTTTTTGGCTCAAAGATTAGAACACTAAGCAGGCTAATGATCCGCCAGTTCTATCTTCCGCCGGTTCCTACGCTGCCCTCTGTTTTGACTAGATGTACAACCTCAGCAGTTATTTCGGCAGAGCACGCGGTCCTGGGAATAGCTGTTGCGTCCCGGCACTCTTAAAGACGTGCTTTTCTCCCGAACGCTAATGGTGATATGAGATATACTGACATTTTAATTATAATTCAACCCAGAAATAGAGTTTGGAGAAAAGCATGAATAATAATTAGATTCATCATCTCCAAATTCCATTGTGAAACGGAGTTACTTCAATGTTCAGGAAGACTTCTTAGAGACGCTTTGTTCATCTATTGTGAACGATGGAATGTTAAAGCGCACCTGTCCTCTAGATTCAGACTAAACCCCAAGAACAAAAATGTAACATATTGCAGCTGACAGGGACCCCTTGGAGCAAATTTTATCCCATTCAGCAGGAAATGGCTACAATTAATTTCATGCTTGGCCAGCTTTACTTTCTTTACTTACTGTGCACAGACAACAACTTCAGACCTTCCAACCCAGGGGTGGGCAACTCTAGCCCTCCAGCTGTTGTGGAACTACAAGTCCCATGAGACATTGCAAGACTGACCGTTACAGGCATGACTCCCAGAGGCCAAGGCACATTGGGATTTGTAGTTAAAGCACAGCTGGAATTGCCCAACCCTCTTCTAAGCCCTACTCAATCTACCATAAAATGTTTGGAAGCACAACCATATGGTCAAGGGCTTGTCACAAGGTTGTGGCGCAGTCCCATGGAGTTCAATGGACATGCTTGGCAAGCACCACGGTTGTCATGTGGTTATGGTGCGGTCCAGTGGAGTTCGATGGGCACTTTAGGCAAGCACCACCATATGGTCAATTGTATGTTACATGGATGCAGCGCTGTCCCATGGAGTTCAATGGGCATTTTTGTCAAGCACCACCATATGGTCAAGTGCTTGTCAAACTGTTGTGGCGTGGTCCCATAGAGTACACTGGGCACATCGGACAAGCACCACCATATGGTAAAGAATTTGTCACGTGGTTGCGGCACTGTCCCATGGAGTTCAATGGGCACGTTTGGCAAGCACCACCATATGGTCAAGTTCTTGTCCTGTGGTTGTGGCACGGTCCCATGGAGTTCAATGGGCATGTTTGGCAAGTACCACCATATGGTGCTTGTCAAATGGTTGCAACCCGATCCCATGGAGTTCAATTTTTGGATACTTTTTGATTTGCTGACTAGGGATGGGCTGGCGTGTGGTCCAAACCTCGAAGGAAGCCATCAGTGCAGGATCAATCAGCTGCGGGCAGGACAATTCCCACCCCACAGCTGCCCATAAACAAGAGGTGGGACATTGTTGACATCATTGACCTTATATGGCCACATGGTCATATAAGGTTCAATATCATTGACCAAAGATGGCCATATGGTCAAGCGTATGTTACATGGATGCAGCGCGGCCCTATGGAGTTCAATGGGCACTTTTGGCAAGCATCACCATATAATCAAGTGCTTCTCAAACTGTTGTGGCGTGGTCCCATAGAGTTCAATGGGCACATTGGGCAAGCACCACCATATGGTCACAAATGTGTCACTTGGTTGTGGTTCAGTCCCATGGGAGTTCAATGGACTTGATTGACAAGCACCATCATATCGTTAAGGGCTTGTCGCAAGCATGTTGCGCAGTCCCGTGGAGTTCAACGGACATACTTGGCAAGCACCACCGTATGGCCAAGCGCTTGTCATGTGGTTGCAGCACGGTCCAGTGGAGTTCAATGGGCATGTTAGGAAGCACCACCATATGGTCAAGTGCTTGTCATGTGGTTACGGCATGGTCCGTGTAGTTCAATGGGCACGTTTGGCAAGCACCACCACCTGCTAAATGTGACATGGTGAGTTAAATTTGCTGCACCATCCATGTTAATTTGTAGGTAGGTAGTTAAGGGTGGTAAAAACGTGGAGCAACCCCCCCCC
>NW_017307147.1:24186-32564 GCF_000935625.1 Nanorana parkeri
TCCGCAGTGACGAGATTCAGCGTGGCATTCGGCTGGTTAAACCCGAGGCGCGCTGACTCTAACCGAGATTCATTTTTGTCGCAAAAAAAATAATATTTTTAATCTGCCATTTTACCACTAAAAACAGCTCCGCTAAGTGTTTCCAAGAAGTCTGACATTTGCTGTTCTGGATTCATTTGATTTAATTAGTTAATGCATTAAAATTCATGTTTGGAAATGACAATGTTTTTTTTTCCCTTTAAATGCTCATTCATTCAATGTCATGCTTCCCTAATTGATCAACTTTAGCTTTGTGTTCCATTTATTTTCCGTACAAATGTACCTCGGCGAAGGGAAAGCACATCTCCCTCATAATTACATTAATAGTGGTAATGGGGACAGTGGAAAAAAAAAAAAAAAAGCAGCAGCAAATTTAAGCCTCGAACGTCCATTTATCAAACGCCGAATGTTTCAGGGCAAGTGCGTTTAAAGGTGAAATGTATTCTGCTTATATGTTGCCTTTCCTGGTTCCTCCTCACGCCACTGCTCTCCACATCAACATGCTAATGACATTTATAAATACAACCTTTCCGTTTTCATTACATACCTTAGTTTAGTCCCAGCGATGTCACCGCAGAATCTCTGTGCTTCCCAATGCAATGCAGGCAGGGCATGGATGGTGGGAGGGACCGGCAGGGGGCTGTACATAGCTTCCTGAAAACATCACAGCCCCCCAGCCTCAGCACCGCTCTCAAGAGCCCTCAATTATTTCCATTTCTGCATTTTTAAACAGCAATTCCTGGCAACGAGTAAAAGTGATCAGCAAGATACCAATGTCATCCAGCACACACTGCAGGCGTACTGAAGCCAGAAAGCCAGGATTCAGATAGCATCTCACGGGGGCCATTGGAAGTGTACTTTATGTATCCTATTCCCATTCAAACGCTTGATACAGGTGTAAATTTCATTGGGGACTTTGAGGGTTACGGTCATCACCCCCTGGCAAGTGACGTGGCATCCAAGTGTCACCTTGGTCTTCATCGGTGCACCGTGCCAGGAGTAAGGGGCCTGTGACCCCAGTGGCACCCAGGCTACTGTGCTGCAAGATTTTATCAAGTTGCAGCCCTTAGGATCACCCCACCAGGGGAACAGCAGGAGGAGCTCGAGGCAGGCGGCAGGCAAGAGTAGTCGGTGTCCAGGCAGAGGTCGAGGCAGGTGGCAGGCAAGAGTAGCTAGTATCCAGGCAGAAGTCAAGGCAGGCAAGAGTAGTCAGTTCCCAGGTAGAAAACAGGCAGGAGTAATCAGTATCCAGGCAGGAGGTCGAGGCAGGCAAGAGTAGTCAGTTTCCAGGCCGAAAGCAGGCAAGAGTAGTCAGTGTCCAGGGAGAGGTCGAGGCAGGCGGCAGGCAAGAGTAGTCAATGTCAAGTTAGAGGTTGGGGCAGGCAGCAGGCAAGTGTAGGTAGTGTCCAGGCATAAGTCGAGGCAGGCAAGAGTAATCAGTTTCCAGGCAGAAAGCAGGCAAGAGTAATCAGTATCTAGGCAGAGATCAAGGCAGGCAGCAGGCTGGAATAGCCAGTGTCCAGGCAGAGGCCGAGGCAGGCAAGAGCAGTCAATGTCCAGGTAGAGGTCGAGGCAGGGAAGGGTAGCTAGTGTCCAGGCAGAAGTCAAGGCAGGCAAGAGTAGTCAATGTTCAGGCAGAAGTCAAGGCTAGCAAAAGTAGTCAGTGTCCAGGAAGAAGTCAAGGCAGGCAAGAGTAGTCAGCGTCCAGGCAGAAAGCAGGCAAGAGTAATCAGTATCCAGGCAGGGATCAAGGCAGGCAGCAAGCTAAAGTAGTCAGTGTCCAGGCAGAGATTAAGGCAGGCAAGGGTAGTCAGTTTCTAGGCAAAGGTCGAGTCAGGCAGCAGGAGATTAATCAGGAGTCGGCAATGGAGACAGGTGACTCAGGCAATTGAATGAGGCAGTTTCGGTCAGTAACAGGCAAGGCAGAATTGAGGAAAGCTCACAAGTAGTGTAGGAGGCAAAAAGTCACAGCACCTGACACCATAACAGAGGGCATTTAATACCCTCCTTGGCCTGTGGTACACCCAGGACCTGGGAGGCGCTAACACTTACATGTGGCCCCAGCATGCACATGACAAACCAGGTCCCGCAAAGTACACGAAACCTAGAGGTGCTATAACAACGGGAGACATCGAGTTTTCCTTGTATCTGGTATTCAGTATGTGAGAGACAGCCAGGACCCTGCAGTGGGTGTATTTGGGTCACAGGGTGTCTCACAGGGGTCACAAGCAGGGGTACCCAGATCACTCGGAAGTAAAAAAAACAATCAGATACAGTGAAGTGATATTTCTAGTCAATGTATCCAGTGCTGTAGTTAGTATATGTGAAGTGCACACACAGGAAGGTTGGGAACAACGCAGGGCATACATTTGTATAGCGGGCCGGTCGCTTCCTCTGCCAGTAATCTAATTATTGATGCATGGGTTACTTTGTATGAAGAGGCTTTTTCAGGGTTACACATGACTGATGTCCGCCGAGGCTCACAATCAGGGATGCTTTAGTAGCCGGGACGCAAACATATGTCAGTGTTTCCACATTGTGTCACTTTCATTAAACGCCATCAATGCCGCCAAGCCACCTGGCTTCCTGTCAGTGTTCTGTGGACAGTGACCTCTTAATGTGGGGGGCCCCAAAAAGCCCCCCGTGTATGCAAACACTCATATAAGCACACATAGGAGTTACAAATCCCAGCATGCCTGCCAATCACACGCTGACACTTGTAGTGACCCAGCATCTGATGGGCTCCCTAAAGTACAGAGGACCAGGGTGGGGGGACCGGGGCGGGGGTGGGGCCCTTTAATAATATTACGATGGACGTTTTTAAATGACGCATCACAAGGCCAGCCCAGAATAACTAAGTAAGGTTCAAGAGAGCTTAATACACAGAGAGGTCAACTGTAGAGTGTAGGCCAGGAGTCGGAAATGCCGGCCCTCTGGCTTTTGTGGAACTACAAGTCCCATGAGACATTGCAAGACTCTGACATTTACAGGCATGACTCCCGGAGACAGATTTATAATGGGTTTTGTAGTTTCACCTAGAGTTGTCACCTTTTCTTCAAGTCAAACCCAAATGTTCTAGCACTGCGTGGCAATATTCTTTTTGGAGAATATAGAGGAGAGACAGCCAGGAGAGAGAGAGAGAGCTAGGAGAGACAGTCATGAGAGGTAGAAGAGAGACATCGAGGAGAGACAGCCAGGGGAGAGAGAGTGAGGAGAGACAGCCAGGGGAGAGAGAGCGAGGAGAGACAGCCAGGGGAGAGAGAGCGAGGAGAGACAAAGAAGAGAGACAACCAGGAGAGAGAGAGAGGAGAGAGCGAGGCGAGACAGTCAGGAGAGAGAAGAGAGACAGCCAGGAAAGAGAGAGAGCAAGGAGAAACAGCCATGAGAGAGAGCAAGGAGAGACAGCCAGGAAAGAGAGAGAGCAAGGAGAAACAGCCATGAGAGAGAGCAAGGAGAGACAGCCAGGAGAGAGAGGAAAGACAGTCAGGAGAGAGAGATAGAAGAGAGACTGCCAGAAGAGAGAGAGAAGAGAGACAGCCAGGAGAGATAGAGAGAGAGAAGAGAGACAGCCATGAGAGACAGAGAAGAGAGACAGCCATGAGAGAGAGAGGGGAGAGATAGCCAAGAGAGACAGAGCGGGGAGAGACAGCCAGGAGAGAGAGAGCGAGGAGAGACAGCCAAGAGAGGGAGAAAAGAGACAGCAGGGGAGAGAGCAAAGTAGAGACAACCAGGAGAGAGAGCGAGGGGAGACAACCAGGAGAGAGAGCGAGGGGAGACAACCAGGAGAGAGAGCGAGGGGAGACAACCAGGAGAGAGAGCGAGGAGAGACAACCAGGAGAGAGAGCGAGGGGAGACAACCAGGAGAGAGAGTGAGGGGAGACAACCAGGAGAGAGAGCGAGGGGAGACAACCAGGAGAGAGAGCGAGGAGAGACAGCCAGGAGAGACAACCAGGAGAGAGAACAAGGGGGGAGAGCGAGGAGAGACCGCCAGGAGAGAGAGAGAGGAGAGATAGAGAGCAACACATCTGCCTGAAGCAGAACCCCTGTGTCCTTTAACACTTATCTGCACCCTGTGTTTCAGACATCTCCTTGCTCCCCGAGTTCCAACATCCCTCCATGTCCCGTGCCTCCTCCATGCGCTCAAGTTGGAACACCAAGACTCTGTGGTTGCCCCTGTCCACCTGACACTGTGACATCTCAAAGGCCAACTGAAACCTGGACAGGCACATACAGGACTCAAAACCCGTACTGTCCGCGTGACAACCTTAGTTTCACCACAGTGGCAGTGCAGAGGTTGCCTGCACCAGCTGTGGATTGTGACTAGTGATGGGCTCCACGCGCCGAGCCCGCCAGGAAGCTGACAGCGCCAATCACCGGTACTGAGACATTATCCTGGTCCACAGCTGCAGAGATCGGGATATATCTCAGTGCCTGTGATTGGCGCTGCGGCGCTGTCAGCTTCCCGGCGGGCTCTGCGCGTGGAGCTGCGAACACGCCCGAGCCCATCACTAATTGTGACACGTCGGGGGAATGTATTCATGCAGATTGTAAAGTTATGAGCAGGTCCACTTTAATTTGCGCTGTCGTCTGCAGGGGTTACTATGTACATCAAGTCCCGTTTAGCATAGTCACTCTCCCTCTACCGCGTTCCCGGCGTCTGCGAATGTAACGTGACATCATCACTCGATCAAAGACAGATCGGTGTAATATTTCCAACCTCACTGAACTCATCGGCATACTTTCATAAAGCATAAACAAACTATGGATCCGTTCGCCTCCAGGCAAAACGCGTCTTTACAGCCGATCAATACGTTTTATCTCACCACACCGTACGTCTTTGCAGCTGGAGAAACTTCACCAGGTGATACAGCGGCTGAGGCGCGCAGATATCCATTTCGGGAGGAAAGGAGAAAAAGAGAGACGTCAAAATACAATTTGTTCCGCAAACCTGGAAATCTGCACTTTGCAATCTCACCAAAATTGTTTTTACTCGTCGCTTCTATTTACAATAAAACGTTTCCAAAGATCGCGCAATTTCTCTTATGCACGCGCCACGAAAAATGGGATGCTGGTTTTGGAATCGTATACAATTGAGTCATTTATATCTTACGAGTGACGGGTGTAAATCTGAGCTTTTTGGCATTTACTAAGAAAAGATCACACACACAAAAATATTCAGGAAATGAAAAGACATCCAATGAAATATCGAGTCAGTGCTACTGACACCACAGCTGAGCCGTCCAATGGATCTGTTATTTTTTACACTTCCTGTAACAGGCCAAGCTGTCCAGCAAGAGTGGCAATTACAGGGGTTGGGACAAACCAGGGGCGCCCCGAGGCCGGGTGTCACCGCCGCGTGCGCGTGATGTCACCTTGTGCGTGCGGCCATCTGATAGACGCCTACCGGCGGCCATCTTGGTGATGGACGCCGGCAGAGAGAGCTGTCCCCTCCTCTCTCGGCCAGCGTCCATCACCGAGATGGCCGCTGGCAGGTATCAGAAGATCGCCGCGCGTGCACGATGACGTCATCGCGCAGGCGCGTGGTGATGTCACGCGCAGGCGCTGTGATGTCTCCGCGGGGTGTCACCCGGTAACCGCTCCGGGTGTCACCCAGCCTCGGGACACCCCTGCTGCCGGGTCCCCTCCTCTCTCCTGACACGGTCCATGACAGAGTGCCCGACTTTTTAGAGAGGGTGACACCAACATGACTGTCAGTCATTTTGGTGTTACCCCTGCAATGGTGTCACCCGGGTGCGGGCCGCACCCCCTTGTGACGCCACTGGGACAAACCATGGTACACTGCCAAAATGGTCAGCTTTTATTTCAATGGTTTAACCCTTGCGCTGCTGCTGTTTGTGATACGTCAGCAGCAGTGGGCCCCTGTAAGCAGAGTCATAGCTGTAGCCCCTGGGAGTCTGTTTGCATGTGTAAAGACAACTGTCAGTTTTATACTGGAAGCGATTCGGGTCACATCCATGGGTCCTGACGTGCACATCCCCAGCCTATGTGCCTTGCCTGGTACCCCCTGTCATGTTTCCCAGGTTCCACTGCCCCTTCTGCGGGCCCTGGACCGGCATTGTGGTTGTCAACTCAGAGAGTAGAGCACATCCACTTGCTGATTCCTCCCTGCTGAATGAACCCGGAAGTGACGATGATCTTCTCACTACCGGTTTCTCAGCTGTCATTCTGAAGAAGCTGATCAAGCGTGACCTGTGTTTGATCAACTTCAGTGGGCTGCAAAGATGACATTAGATGATGCCTAATGTCTCCTTAAAGAGAACCTGTCACCACTACAATGCTGTCACACAGAGACCCCCCCTAAAAAATATAAAAACATCTTTTAAAAGTGCCCCACTCCCCACGTACATGCATATACTAACACATCGCGCCGGGTGCACCTACATGTGAAAACAACATGTCCATTGAAGACTATCCTGTCCACAGCAAATTCGCTTCAGAACAAACAACATTGTTACCCTGTTGCAGGCAGTGGAAAATAAGGAGTCTATGGGCAGGATCAACGGGTACTAATAAGGAACATTGCTATCTATGTTATGGGGGAACTTGTGACATTATAAATGAGGGAACATGGAACTCCTGACTACAACTGGGCTCTCCAAGGAGTGGAGTCTAAGGAACGGGAGGTTTTCAGAGCTCTTGAAGGTGGAGATGGTTTTCCCTGCGTCCTGTCTCCAAAGTGGGGCATAGAATACCAACAAACTGGAGCATCAGGACTTGTGTACCAGAATACCGGCATACTGGTGCTGCAGGATAGTGTCTCTTTAGCAAACACTTAGTGTTCTGTTTATAATAATACACAGTACGCTTCCCCTTGTAAAAATCTGTGAACGTTTATCTTAGGCAAATAATGGCAAAAACAAAAATGTTCTTAATATATTTATTTCCCAGTTCGCATATTGTGTGTTGTAATAATACATTATGGCTACTAGATGGAGCTAAGGAGCATAGGGATTTTTTTCCTATGCTCCTTAGCTCCATCTTGTGGCCACAATGTAATATTACAACACACTACATTCGAACCGGGAGAAAAGTATATAAAGAACACTCATTCTTGGCATTATTTGCCCAAAGGGAACACTCACAGATATTCTCAGGAGGAATGGTTCTGTGAATTGTTTATACGTTTACCGTTAGAGTGCTTTGGCATGTATTAAATGATTACTTTGCAAAACAAAAATTGTTTAACAATAAAAAAAAATATTTACTTTGGACTCTTCTGGCTGCGTCCAGTGACGCCACTGGGCCTCAAAACTGCCTCTTTGGAAATCTGAGTCCAGGATATAAAATACTTAAATGAGCAAGAAGATAGTGCTGTGGCTCAGTGACCTCACCGGGGCCTCCAGGGTCAGAGCGTAGTATCTTTTACTTTTATCTTCTACTCCTGAGGGTATTTTTAGCTTTTAAATAACCATTTTTTTAGGGTATAGGGCGCTCCGTCATTATCAGCATTGCATTTTAACGTAAGGTCCTCTTTAAAATAATTATTTCCAACCCAAATCCGGAAGACAAGGGATTTTGTCCTTTACTGCAGGATAGTGGGAAAAGCCATGCACATCATATCCTTACGCTCGAGCGGCCGATTGTGCATCCAGATCAGCTGGTTTACGGCACAGATACAGCCTGAAATGACAGAGCCATTTATTCCAACCTGCCTGCAGCTATTTCAGGGCTTGTTGGCTGTCATCAGTGCAAGGCAGGGAAAGCACGGACGGCGTCTGCGGGCTAGAAGAGATTTTTTTCATAATATTGTGTCATATTATCGTGGCCACTAGGGGCACTTTGAAACCAGCATGTCAAGCGAAGGTTGCACAATTGTGTTTGTGACATTTCGGCTATCGGGGGAGCCGTCGGCATTAAGAAAAAAATGGTGTCAAGACTAAAGTGGCTGAAAAACTAGAAGTGAACGTGTCTGAGGCCTGAGAGAGCTGAATTCGGTGCAAACAAATGTGCTACAAGGCACACGGCTTGCATATTTTCATGCGCTTAGCGGTAATTGTGTATCTATGATTGCGCACACGGCTCTTTAAAGTCAGCAGGTGTCTATTCAGGGCCGGATTTCCAACCAAGGCCCGGCCTCAGGGCAGCAGGGAGTAGAGGGGCAGCAGGGGTGTGTAATTCCTATCTCCCGAAGCCTGGAACATGCAGTTCTGGCCGCCGGGCGGGTAGCTGTTTTCTACATGTAGCCCGGCTTTGGGCAAGCAGAGCTGAATGTACAGCGGGGGAAGCCGCTTGTTTTGAACAAGTGATCCCGGCGATGTCACCGAGATCACTTGCATGCAGCCTGCAGGTCTGCCATTCTCCATGGGGGAGGGGGGGGG
>NW_017307147.1:32718-39238 GCF_000935625.1 Nanorana parkeri
GGGGGGGGGGGGGGGGGTTTGGCAGGTAGGAGGGCACATTGAGGAACCTGACCCTGGGGCAGCAGAGAGAGTAAATCCGGCCCTGGGTCTATTTGTACATTGTCAAATTATAAACCAGTCAAGGGCCAGGTTATAACTTAATATATCATTACAAAATGACATGTAGCCACACACACACACACACACACACACACACCTGTGGGGGGCTATGTTGTAATTAAGAATAATTATGAAAAACAAAATGGCATGGGGTTCCCCTTAGCATTTTAATCAGATCCTTATCCAAGCACGCACCCTGGGTGGCCATGAAAGTGAGGACATGAGCGCACTCCCCCGCCCCACAGCTGTGGGGAGTATTTATAATTAAAAGTAATTTAAAAACAAAACGGCGTGGGGTTTCCCCTTAGTATTCTAACCAGACCCTTATCCAGGCATGCTCACTGGGTGGCCGCATAAGGGAGTCCATGAGTGAGCGGCACCAACCCCCCCCACACACACACACACACACACCCCACTATGTTGTACTTAAAAGTAATTTTAAAAAACAAAATGGCGTGGGGTTCTCCTTAATATTCTAACCAGACCCTTATCCAGGCATGCACCCTTGGGTGGCCCTCAAAGGGAAGAAATGAGTGTGTGGAACTCCCTTCCTGTACCAAACTAAGCCACAGGTCCTTCAACCTTGGCAGGGTACCTTGCAAGGAGTAGGTGCTGCGTAGCTTCCCTTCCCTTGCAATGTTCCAATGCTTAGAGACAAGGGACACCTCTGTGACCCAAAAATGAGATGGTGGTAACATAGGTGGAACTTATGGTGCAATACGGTGGCTAACTTTATTTTAAGGAGAAGACCAGATATCCACAACCTCTAAGGAGAATGATTACAAGGGTACCAGGGATGCACCGATACTTTTCGAGTACCAGTGCCGATACTTGCCATTTTCATGAGAACTACCAGGGTTGCAGCGGCTGCAGCTGGTACCGGGCTCTGGCTCTAAATCATTCGTCTGTATTGTTTTAGAAAAACTGTCACATGACAATAAAAAAATGTATCAGTACTTGTACTCGCAAACATGGTATCGGTGCATCCCTAATATATATTTATAAAAACAAAATCATACATTATAACAGAGATGTACAAATCCCGGGAGCTCCGTGTGCTCCTTACAGATGACTGCCGCCTCCTAACTTTAGAATTTTTCTCTAGTCTAGTCTTGGAGCTGGAAAAGTATCTGTACTTGTACTTGTACCGAGTGCGGTACTTGTTATTGGTGCATCCCTAAAGGGTACCTTACTTTTAGGTTACCAGATGTTCAAAATTAAATCTGGGGATACCCTACTGACCACAACTATTTTTATCACACCCACAAAACACGCCTCCATTTGATGAAACATCCACAGACCACGCCTTCCCCCATTTTTTTATATGTCTTCTAACAACCACAGACTTTGGGCACATGAACAAATAAGATATAAAGACAAAATAAACATATTATAAATAAGAGGCACCAAGATATGCATGCATAGTAAGGAGGGGCGTCAATCAAGGCATCCAGCAATGTAATCTATGTCATGATGACCCGATGAGCCAATCTGTACCCACCGCACTCTCATCGCTAAATGACAGATTCCTGACTCGGCTCATTTAAATTTAACTCCAGGAATCCCGGGTGACGTCATTGACCATTGCCTTCATTGGCGTCATTGACCATTGCCTTCTTTGGCGTCATTGACCATTGCCTTCATTGGCGCCATTGACCATTGCCTTCATTGGCGTCATTGACCATTGCCTTCACTGACGTCATTGACCATTGCTTTCATTGACGTCATTGACCATTGCCTTCGTTGATGTCATTGACCATTGCCTTTATTGGCGTCATTGACCATTTCTTTCATTGACGTCATTGACCATTGTCTTCGTTGATGTCATTGACCATTGCCTTCATTGATGTCATTGACCATTGCCTTCATTGACCATTTCTTTCATTGACGTCATTGACCATAGCCTTTATTGGCGTCATTGACCATTGCCTTCATTGATGTCATTGACCATTGCCTTCATTGGCGTCATTGACCATTTCTTTCATTGACCATTGATGTCATTGACCATTGCCTTTATTGGCGTCATTGACCATTGCCTTAATTGAGGTCATTGACCATTGCCTTCATTGACGTCATTGACCATTGACATAATTGACCATTGCCTTCCTTGACATCATTGACCATTGCCTTCGTTGATATAATTGACCATTGCCTTCATTGACATCACTGACCATTGCCTTCGTTGATATCATTGACCATTGCCTTCATTGACATAATTGACCATTGCCTTTATTGACGTCATTGACCATGGCCTTCATTGGCGTCATTGACCATTGCCTTCATTGACATCATTGACCATTGCCTTTATTGACGTCATTGACCATGGCCTTTATTGGCGTCATTGACCATTGCCTTCATTGACGTCATTGACCATTGCCTTCATTGACGTCATTGACCATTGCCTTCATTGACGTCATTGACCATTGCCTTCATTGACGTCATTGACCATTGCCTTCATTGACGTCATTGCCTAACCCTAACCCCCCTAACCCTGGCATTGAACAGAGGCATATTCAAGCAACATAAGTCAGGACACTCGTGGTCATTGGGGAAGAGATTGTTGAAAATATCAGCAACAATTGTACTAGTGTAACTGGATCTTCTAGCCAGCGGCAACTGGTGTCACCTTGAAAACTTGACTTGTAAGGGAACATTTTGACATTGCCTTTGCAAAGCCAAACATATCTGATAAGTCACTACTGCAATATGAACATAGTCCACTAGGGGCACTGTTAGATGATAATTAGGGATGAGCTCAGGTTTGGACCACATGAGCTTCTCTGAACGTGAAAGTTTCATTGGACATTTTTTGAAACCCCTCCAGTCGATGGTTCCCCTCCGGTCAGCTGACGGGTGATTTGTAAACCCCTCGGGGTCAGCTGACAGATGATTTGTAAACCCCTCGGGGTCAGAGCTGACGGGTGATTTGTAAACCCCTCGGGGTCAGCTGACGGGTGATTTGTAAACCACCTCGGGGTCAGCTGATGGGTGATTTGCAGACCCCTCTGGGTCAGCTGACGGGTGATTTGTAGACCCCTTGGGGTCAGCTGACGGGTGATTTGTAGACCACCTCGGGGTCAGCTGACGGGTGATTTGTAGACCCCTTGGGGTCAGCTGACGGGTGATTTGTAAACCACCTCGGGGTCAGCTGACGGGTGATTTGTAGACCCCTTGGGGTCAGCTGACGGGTGATTTGTAAACCCCTTGGGGTCAGCTGACGGGTGATTTGTAAACCCCTTGGGGTCAGCTGACGGGTGATTTGTAAACCACCTCGGGGTCAGCTGACGGGTGATTTGTAGACCCCTCGGGTCAGCTGATGAGTGATTTGTAAACCCCTCTGGGTTAGCTGATGGGTGATTTCTGCTGCCATAGGTAAAAAACTAGCCATCAGGTGACCAGCAACTCACGCGTAATGCAAAGCTATAGGGCTGTAGTATGAAGGGATCACCACTAGGGGTGCTGTCACCGTGCAATTATTTCATTGGAATGATGCTTTTGTGTGCCTCTGCCTTATTTTCATGCACTTCCGCAGCCGCCCATGGTGCATGACGGCTACAATGCCAGTCCTGGTGGAGAGTATTGGTGGCATCTACATGACAGCTTTCTGTGAAAGGCATCTGACATTACTACAGCTCCCCAAGACGTAGGGCCCCAATCACACATAAGCGTTCCGTGGCGGTGCGCTAACACCTGCAATGGCATGCATTATCGTGCATTGCATTCATTATAAATAGGCCCCCAACACACCAGAAGGATGAAAAAACACATCAGTGACCCTTTTTTTAAACGCACATCATATGCCTTGTGGTACACTATTGTGCATTGTGCATTGGGCTGCACTGTACAATGTATTAGGGCAGGGGTAGCCAAACTCTGGCCCCCCAGCTGTGGTGGAACTACAAATCCCATGAGGCATTGCAAGAGACACAGACATGACTCCCGGAGAGAGATGCATCATGGGATTTGTAGTTTCACCACAGCTGGAGGGCCGGAGTTTGGCTACCCCAGTATTCGGGTGTCATACGCAGTGAATGACATAGCAGTGAGCCCAGTGAGCCCCAACCCCCCTCTCGTACCTGGGTATGGACAGGAGGAAGAATCTGCAGCAGCCAGAGCATTGCACCCGCTTTGCACAGATCACGGCCGCGATGCTTTTCTGGCTCCAAAGCAAGAAGTGCGCATTGATAATTTGTTTTCCAGAACGTGGACTTTCCCTTAAAAAAACGAAGAACGAATGCACCGCGCACCAGCGTCGCAGCAACCGTCGTCCCCGTGACGATATCTCTGAGTCTGTGGCTTCCCTAACAGAAGTCGGTGCCATCCATCTCCTCCATGGTAACCAGCCATGGCGGCAGAAGTGCCTCTTTCTGTGGGGGGTGGGGGAGGGGCAGAGCTGCCAATCACTCCCAGCCCCCAGTCTGGCTCAGGTCTGGAAGTCCAGCTGGGCATTATTGAGACCCAAAGACAGGGAAGGGAAAAAAAAGTGATTCCTCCGACTCCCCCGGAGGGAATAAAGAGGGAACAGTAACCAGATGAATGGATATGTGAGGACCCGGGGGCCCGGGCCGTGCAAATCGCCCCCATTGTGGGAAAAAACCCCAGAACATTGAGCCGGCCCAGTATGGAGGACGGCCGGGGAATTTGGGGTTTACATCGGCCATTCAAAGCCGGATCCTCCTTCTCCCTACTGGGAACATGAGCTTAGAGATGCCCAAATTAGTAAAATAGTAAAAAATTATTTTAAAAGTTAACATTTTTAACACTTTTGTTTGCATCTAACCTGTTTTCATCCTGCACAGTACAAAAGTAAAAAAAAAAAAAAAGAAAGGAAATATCTGAAGCAGCTGAAAATGTCAAAGATTCTTTTAAAAGAAGGAAGAATAAAATCATGATGTTTCCAAACAGTGAGCCCAGCCCACCTTCCCCAACCACCATTCCTACCCAATCCAGACAAAAGGAACCGATCCTATCAGATTAAGGACAACTGCGCACACACATTCCAATCCCTAAGAACGCACATGAACGAGCGTTTGCGTGCGAACATGAACGAGCGTTTGTGCGCATTCGTGTGCGTTTTTCCCCACATTTGCCGTGCTTCAACCGTCCAATCAAGGGGCTGCCCATGTGCGCCAAACACAGGGAGTTAGCTTCCCACAAAAAAAGCGTGTTCACGCAATGCAAAGATGTGAACTGCGACGTGCTCGTTCATGGAACCCCAAACGCAAGACGTGCGCGGCTCAAAACATACTTTCCCGCGCGTTTAGACGCGTTCAACAGAAAACGTGTTTTAGCCGCCATGTTTTGGGTGTCATCAGCAAGTAAAGGTACCACGAGCACGTCACGTGTTTTTGCTATGTTGCGCGAACACGCTTTGGCGCGCACTAACGTGACGCAAAGATGTGAAGTGGGACTTACTTCCTAATGGCAAGCGTGGCCGCTGAAGCTGAAAATGCTGCACGAGCGACTTTCCCGCGTCTGTCGCGTGTTTGCGAAGCCTGCCGATCGAATGGGGATCACGCGCGGCAAACGTGTGAAAAGCGAACGCACGAGAACCCGCGTCCGCCACATTCACGCTATGCAAAGTGTGAATGGGGCCTAATGGCACTGTGATCACATCGCACATTTTTTGATGTGTTTTGCGTATACACGCGTCACTATACTACGGTGTGCTGGTGACGTGACATTAAAGCGCGGGCTTCGGCGCATGTTCGCGCAATGCGCAGATGTGAACGGGGACGGAACGATCAGAATAATTGGGGATGAGCTCAGAACCTGAGCTCCTCCGATCCCAGAACTTACATGGGGCCGCCCACCCAATCAGCTGCAGGCCATCTCCCGATCCCTACCAATCAGACACATAACGTTACATTGTATCTCCATCTCCCGATCCCTACCTATCAGACACATAACGTTACATTGCATCTCCATCTTCTGATCCCTACCTATCAGACACATAACATTACTTACATTGTATCTCCTTCTCCCGATCCCTATCTATCAGACACATCTCCATCTTCTGATCCATATCTCCCGCTCCCTACCTATCACATACAGTTACAATGTATGTCCATCTCCCGATCCCTATCTATCAGACACATAACGTTACATTGTATCTCCATCTCCCGATCCCTATCTCCTGATCCCTACCTATCAGACACATAACGTTACATTGTATCTCCATCTTCTGATCCCTACCTATCAGACACATAAAGTTACAATGTATCTTCGGATCCCTATCAAGCACACACACACACACAGTTACAATTTATCTTCTGATCCCTACCTATCACACACAGTTATAATGTATGTCCACCTCCTGATCCCTATCTCCCGATCCCTACCTATCACACACAGTTACAATGTATCTCTATGTATTGATATGAGAGATGAAGAGATACAAATTGTTACTTGTTATCCTCCT
>NW_017307147.1:39317-49994 GCF_000935625.1 Nanorana parkeri
CGCCCCCTGTGGCCGGCAGCGGTATCGGCGATGCTCAGTATGTTTGTTGTGTTCGCAGGTCTCCCTTTGCATTGTTCATCCGCTTCATCAACCCCTATTGAGCAAACCCCCTCCCCTCCCCCCAGCCCGGGAGCCAATGGCTGCCAGAGGAGGATGATAGGCAGCGGCGGCGGCGGCGGTGTGTGCCAGCAGCCAGCAGCCCCGGACTCCGGAGACTTTCTGCACAATTCATTCTTAGTTAAAAGTGGCTCCGCAACCCTGGGGGTCTCCGCTAACGGTGAGTGCTCCCCTTCTCTCTGCATGATGGTACCCCCTCCGATCCCTACCGCCTGCTGCATGTACCCCGCGACTGCCTCTGTGTCTGCCATCCGCGCCGATGGGGATGGTTGCAGCCAGCACATCCAGTGTGTACAAAGTTGCGGCATTGAGATCCGGACGAAACATTTGCTCGTTGGAATGTAGATCGGCAATGCAATGTACCCGGCCGGACGGGGGGTTCGGGTTTTTGTCACATTGGAACGGAATTTACTTTACAATGATGGAGAAAGTTCTCTTTTTTTATTGTCCGATTTTGATGCAATCTCCGGGGTTTCTGTTTTTACTGTACAATGCTGATCTATGAGGGGGATCGTGCAGCATGCCGACCGTTCCTGATCTCCTGGTTGTGGGGATGCATTGAGACCGGTCGGTGTCATCATTACATGTGTTGTGTTTATATAATTGTATTATTATCACCCTTTCATATCTGCTCGGAGACTTCATATAACACAATCTCGGGGTTTCCTTTTTATGTCACTTCCCACTGTGCAATGCTGGCAGATCTATGAGGGGGGATCATGCAGCATGCCGACCCGTCCTGATCTGGTTGTCGGGATGCATTGAGATCGGTCGGTGTCATCATTACATGTGTTGTGTTTATATAATTGTATTATTATTATCAGCTTTGCATATCTGCTCGGAGACTTCATATAACACAATCTCGGGGTTTCTGTTTTTCTGTCACTTCTCACTGTACAATGCTGGCAGATCTATGAGGGGGGATCGTGCAGCATGCCGACCCTTCCAGATCTCCATGTGGGAATGCTTTGAGACCGGTCGGTGTCATCATCACCTGTGTTGTGTTATTTGTGCTTTTTATTAATTGAAGTTCCATGTATTTTATTGCCGGCTTCTCACATCTGCTCAGACACTTCATAGGACACAAGGGGGGGGGGTTTCTGTCACTTAGCACTTTACAATGCTGGCCAATGGCAGATCAAAGGAGGATCGTGCAGCATGCCGACCCTTCCTGATCTCCAGTGTATGGGAATGGTTAGAGATTGGTCTGATTTATATGTTTGTGTTATTTTTGTCCTTTTTTTTTATATAAAGTTACATTTATTGTCAGCTTCTTACAATGATTCCTAACACCCCCCTCCCCCGGTCCTTCCGTTTATGTGTCACTAACCACTTTACAATGCTGGCCAATGGCAGATCTATGTGTTACAAGGGGCATTGGGAAGCATGCCGACCCCTCTGATCTCCAGGTTCTGGCACTGGTGAGATCATATCTGCTGTTTTTATGTCACTTACTACAATGCTGGCCAATGCCAGATCTATAAGGAGGATCACGCAGCATGCCGACTATAGTGATCGGTCAGATTTATCATTCTGTGTTGTGTTATTTTTGTCCTTTTTTATATAAAGTTACATTTATTGTTAGCTTCTTAAAAATGATTCCTAATTACCTCTCCCCCTTTCCCCTCTCCCCTCCTTCCCCTCTCCCCTCCTTCCCCTCTCCCCTCCTTCCCCAGGGTTTCCGTTTTTATGTCACTAAACGCTTTACAATGCTGGACAGTGCCAGATCTATAAGGGGGATCAGGCAGCATGCCGACCCTTCCTGATCTCCAGTGTATGGGAATGGTTAGTGATCGGTCAGATTTATATGTTGTGTTATTTTTGTCCTTTATATATAAAGTTACATTTATTGTCAGCTTCTTAAAATGATACCTAATTAAATTGGGGGGGGGGTTCTGTTTTTCTGTCTCATTCCGTGGTCTGAGCTCGGCTCCCCAGTAGCGGTGTCCCTGGAATTGTCACATGGATCTGTTATATTGGTGAAGTGATCTTAGCTGCGCCCCATCCTGATCCAGCAATGCCAACCCCTCCTGGTGGTCAGAGATTGGTCAGAGATTGGTCAGAGATTGGTCAGTATCCTCCTATGTGGGGGTTTTGTTACATTCCTTTTACTGTCGCATTGTAATCTCCTCTCTGGGAGTTCCTAAGCTGCAATAAGTTATCCCTGGAAACCGGTCCAGTCACTTATGTAGAGTTTACAGATTTACATAGGAGGTCCAAAGTCCTTCCGCGGCACCGACCCAGGTCCCGGCTCCTTTCCAGGGACAGGTTTTGTTACCTTTTTCCTGTTTCGCATCATCCCAATGAAGTCTGTAGGGGGCGTCGCACTTGCCTATGAGCGTTCTGTATTATGAGCCCGGGGGTTTCTTTTCTGATGTGGGGCGGTAGTTTGCTGGGGGCCTTCAAGACGTTTAATAACTCAACAGCAAGGTGCCCCTTGAAACTGTTGGCAGCTGTATGTAGTAGATGCGTTTTGCTGCAACACAGTGCTCATGTCTCCGGATTGCAGGGAAGCGAGGTGCTGGGGAAGCGACCCGCGAGGCGTTGTGCAGTCGCTCTCTGTGTGTATTTTGATGGCAGATGGCATTGGAACCTGATCTGTAGGGATTGATCCATCACAGACCGCGTGCGTTGTATTCATGAGAAGGACGTCTGTGGTGCTGAGCGGAGCGTGGACGGAGCCGGATGGACGATGATGATGATGCGTCCGGTGCGGAGTCACATGCTTGATTCTTCTTCTGATTTTACAGTGTTGTAGAGGGAGACTCCGAGCGCAGCACATGGTTGTGTTTACACAGTGCTCGGGTCTCTGTCAGCTGAGCGTGTGTGTGTGCGCGTTTTTTGTAATGGGCCCCAGGAATGCATTTACAGTGAAAGTGTGAAGGGCCCATTCACACAGCAGCCATGCATTATGGTGTTATCATGTCAACGGGCTGCCTAATGCACCAAGACACAGCAAGAAAGGTGCCCATCAGCAGGGTGCATTGGGGAGCCACATTGCACCTATGCATGTGCCACCCCCGTATCCAACCTATGCATGTGCCACCCCCGTATCCAACCTATGCATGTGCCACCCCCGTATCCAACCTATGCATGTGCCACCCCCGTATCCAACCAATGCATGTACCACCCCCGTATCCAACCTATGCATGTGCCACCCCCGTATCCAACCTATGCATGTGCCACCCCCGTATCCAACCTATGCATGTGCCACCCCCGTATCCAACCTATGCATGTGCCACCCCCGTATCCAACCTATGCATGTGCGACCCCCGTATCCAACCTATGCATGTGCCACCCCCGTATCCAACCTATGCATGTGCCACCTCCGTATCCAACCTATGCATGTGCCACCCCCGATTCCAACCAATGCATGTACCACCACCATATTGCACCAGCATATGTACCACTAGTGCATCACACCACCCCCTGTATCACCACCTAATCGCACCAATGCATGTACCACCATTGTGTCCCGCCATCCCCAGTATCGCCTCAGTGTCTCCCCATCCCCTGTACTACCACTACCGTATCGCACCAATGCGTGTACCACCCCCGTATCCAACCTATGCATGTGCCACCCCCGTATCCAACCTATGCATGTGCCACCCCCGTATCCAACCAATGCATGTGCCACCCCCGTATCCAACCAATGCATGTGCCACCCCCGTATCCAACCAATGCATGTGCCACCTCCGTATCCAACCTATGCATGTGCCACCTCCGTATCCAACCTATGCATGTGCCACCCCCGATTCCAACCAATGCATGTACCACCACCATATTGCACCAGCATATGTACCACTAGTGCATCACACCACCCCCTGTATCACCACCTAATCGCACCAATGCATGTACCACCATTGTGTCTCCCCATCCCCTGTATCACCACCGTGTCTCCCCATCCCCTGTATCACCACCGTGTCTCCCCATCCCCTGTATCACCACCGTGTCTCCCCATCCCCTGTATCACCACCGTGTCTCCCCATCCCCTGTATCACCACCGTGTCTCCCCATCCCCTGTATCACCACCGTGTCTCCCCATCCCCTGTATCACCACCGTGTCTCCCCATCCCCTGTATCACCACCGTGTCTCCCCATCCCCTGTATCACCACCGTGTCTCCCCATCCCCTGTATCACCACCGTGTCTCCCCATCCCCTGTATCACCACCGTGTCTCCCCATCCCCTGTATCACCACCGTGTCTCCCCATCCCCTGTATCACCACCGTGTCTCCCCATCCCCTGTATTACCACTACCGTATCGAACCAATGCGTGTACCACCACCGTATTGCACCATCCCCTGTATCACCGCCGTGTCTCCCCATCCCCTGTATCACCGCCGTGTCTCCCCATCCCCTGTATCACCGCCATATCTCCCCATCCCCTGTATCACCGCCGTGTCTCCCCCATCCCCTGTATCGCCACCATATCTCCCCATCCCCTGTACTACCACTACCGTATTGCATCATCCCCTGTACCACCAACGTATTACACCAGTGCATGTAGCATACCTTATGGTAGAGCAGTAGTATGAATGGGCCGTGACTGGATGTCTCTCTAAGGCACCGTGTATCTTAAACCATTGTCAAATGTTTTTTTAAATACTGGGGGGGGATTTACCAATGCTGTAGCAGACTGAATCTGCCGCAGTCGCCCATGGCAACCAATCGGCTTCTCTCTTCAGCTTGTTCAGTTAAGCTTTGGAAATGAAATCTAGAATCTGATTGGTTACTGTGCCCAGCTGCTCCAGATTCTGTCTGCTCTGGTCTGCAATGCATATAAAGAACAACTGCGTTCCTTGAAATGGGCCCAAAAAAGTCCGCATGGAGCTTTTCTGTCATTTTGGAGAAAGGAAAATGGTCAGGTGACGGGAAGTGACAGTAAACTTCCTCAGCGGGGTCACAGACTCCTTTTCAGAGGTTCTTACCTATCAGAGGCCATTAACGTCCTTGCGTTATGTTGGGGAAGCGTATTGGAATGAGGTGGCAATGCGCTGAATTGTCCCGGAATCTGAACGTGTCGCCAAATTTGCGATGCAGCCGCCATAGTGCATTGCCATACGTTGTGCTGTGCGTGTTGTCTTAGTGCGATGTTGCGCCAATCAAAATGAGTGGCGCTGCAATGGGTGTAATGAGCCGCAAACACAATGGTGTAAATGGGCCCTCAGGCTTCTTATGGCTCTGGGAGAAGAAAAAGTCATAATGAGTAGAAATGAGGCCGGCGGAAGTCATTGGCGTTTTGTGCGTCCGTCTAACGTGTTTAATATGATAAAATGATGACTATTTGTCAGACTCGCCATTTTGGTATTTTCAGGCGAATGAAATATTTACTTTCTGCAGGGATTGCGAGTCGGGCTCCGCGCTCAAATAAAGCGTCATTCATTGAAAGGCAATTTGATTCTTTTTTTTTTCTTCCTATTTAATGATGACGCCGGGAGTTTGCAAACAAGACAAATCGTTGGGCGTCTGAGACAGGAATGGTGGGTGCTGCTTCAGAGCACGGGGTATAAAGGTGTGGGGAGCGTTTAGAAAGAGCCCATTCCGTACAGTCTGTTGGCTGAAGGCCCGTTCCGTAGAGGCTGTTGGCTGAAGGCCCGTTCCGTAGAGGCTGTTGGCTGAGGGCCCGTTCTGTAGAGGCTGTTGGCTGAGGGCCACTCACTTCCTGTCTGGTAAAACCGTTGTCACTGGGACAAAGTGAGGCCAACCGGACCGAAGCCACATATAGCAGTAAAAACCTGACGGGGGTCTAATCCTTCCCCACTATCCAAAACTCACACCTGTCGGACTATTCAGTGCTTTCAATGGAATGCAACCTTTTAACCCCTTCTTTCCCTCCCCCATGGAGGTGCCGGCATGGACGAGGCGTGGGCAGATGCCCGCCAAAGCTGAGTGAGTGTTGCTGAGGACTCGCAGAGCCTCTCATCATAGATAGTCAGTCAGGTGGGGGAAAAAAAAGTGAATTGAGTTCAACCAATAGAATAATGAATCAATAAACGTACAGATACAGAACCGCTAACCCATCCATGATCCAGAGGAATGCAAACAAAACCCCCCTTAGAACGCATGGTCCTATTTGCTCTGACAGGGGGAACCAAATTCCTTCCTAATCCCCATAAGGCAGGGGTCGGCCCCCTTCAGCTGTTGTGAAACTACAAGTCCCATGATGCATTGCAAGTCTCTGATCGCAACAGGCGTGACTTCCAAAGGCAGAGGCATGCTGGGATCTGTAGTTTCACCGCAGCTGGTGGGCCGAGGTTGCCCACCCCTGCCCTAAGGCGCTCGGGACATTCCCCAGATCAACCAATAGAAACCATAAATAAATGAAAAATCTGCATATACAGATTTCAGTTAATGGGGGAGGGGCAAAAATACCTTCCCGATCCCCTAACCCAGGGGTAGGCAACCTCAGCACTCCCGATGTGGGGAAACTACAAGTCCCATGAGGCATTGCAAGAATGACAGGGACAGATGTGACTCACAGAGGCATCATACACTTCTATAGGGTCTCTTCACACCTTTGCGATGCGGGAGTGCGTGTGATGCAGCACGTGATCCCACGAGGCATATTGCAATGTTAGGTGCGCTGCGGCGCCATTATTTCTTAACGGCACCTCAATCCAGCTAGCCGCGGCACGTGCGTTGTCTCTGACCACATCGCATGGTAACCTATTACGGGTGCACACGCAATTTAGCTGAGGTAGGGAAGCCCATTCAAAAGAATGGATTACGGCACCACTGCAACACCTCTGTGATGCGACGAGCAGGGTGCGCTGTGCGAACGGAGGCTTAGGCCCACACCGGGGCGGTTCGGTCGCGCGGCTGAACTGCCGACATGAACAATCCCTTACATTCCTATGGGGACCGTTCATGCAATTGTGCGATCCGAACTGCTGAGCTACTTTTGTCTGCGCTGATCGGCACGTTTCCCATATAGATTTAAATGGAAGCGCGCCCATCAGCTTTTTGGGGGGTTTAAATTGGGTTCCAGGGCTGAAACGCGATTTAAGAACGCCCTTTGAGAACCTGAAACGCTTCGCCCTGGTGTGAATGGGGGCGCAGTAGGCAGCAGTGTGATTTAGGCGCAGTAGGCAGCACATGCAAATGGCTGAGCTGCCCTACGCAGAACAATTGTGCTGCGCTGCACCTGCAGTGTGTGAAGAGGGTGGCTCAAATCCGCACGACAGCGCAACGCATAGGTGTAAACGGGCCCCGTGGGGAGCGATAGGATTGGCTTTGTCACGCATTGTTGCGCAACGGCCGACGCAATTGAAATAGCAATTTTATTAGGTTATTGGATATTCCCCGGATCAATAACCTATAAGGATATTACTTCCAGTGTGTTTATTTTTACCACTGATCTGGCTACAACTGTGTTTGCTCAGCAGCTCATCAACACGCCGCCGGCCGGGCGGCCCTTCCTGTGTACACAAAGCTGAATTGCCCCAAAAACTGCACCTTGCCCGGTTTATGGACTGTCGGATAATGCTGCGTGGGTTCTCGCACCCCTTCAGGTTTACGAGGCCGCCATTTGTTTGGTGGGACGATTTTATGGAGTGGAGTTGCAATGATTAAAAAAATAAAAAAAAAGCAAACAATAAGGTCGATTGGGAATGCGTGTGTGTGTGTGGGGTGGGGGAGGGGGGGATAAGGAGGATTGAGTTGTACCTGTCATGCAGACACTAGTAGGCCCCATTCACACACGAATCGGCCTGCACGTACAGCTTCGTGCGGGGCCGTACCAAGTAGCTGCCGGGAAGGACAGGTGCTGCGTGTGATTAGAACGCAGCCCCCGTCCTTCTCTATGGGGCTACGCGGCCGTACGCCCCCCTACGCTCACCTCAATTGCAGGTCCGTAGGGGTGCGGGTGATCGTATTCATACGCCGCCAGAATGGATCCTGTATGCGTCACGGTCAGAAAACCCGCACCCCTACGGACCTGCAATTGAGGTGAGCGTAGGGGGGCGTACGGCCGCGTAGCCCCATAGAGAAGGACGGGGGCTGCGTTCTAATCACACGCAGCACCTGTCCTTCCCGGCAGCTACTTGGTACGGCCCCGATTCGTGTGTGAATGGGGCCGTACCAGCCATTTGCTGGGTGCAGCTAGTCATACTGATATTGTGAACTACGGATGACCCCGTGAAATGGCTACTGTTTGAGTGATGGCCTTACTACCGCCATTTGTTTACATGCACCATCATTAGGGCTGCCACCTTTTTCTTTCGGCAAAAAACTAATTTTTTTGGGGGCAGAATACGTTTCGGCTTATTCATATGTAAATATCACAGTCCATACTATTTCCAGTGGGGGGGCCAGTAGCCCCTATCTTAATTTTGGTTGCCCTGTCTGCCTGACATCTTGTGTCCGGGTCTCAGCTGCCAGGAAACCCAAACACTGCATTCAAAACCCGGACTGTCCGGGTGAATCCCTGACAGGTGGCAACCCTAAGCATCGTGTTCTACATTTTCAGTGCATTTTAATGTCACATGACTGTTGCTGAGGCATTGGTCACATGGTCTTTACTGAAGTGGTCCTGGTGTTCAGGCAGAGGAAGTGATGCCCCCTTTCCAAATTTCGGCTTAGGAACGTGCAAATTGTCCGTTGTTGGCTGGAATCGTCCCCGGCCACCTAAGAAGAAGGCCGTTTTGTGAGTTGGAAGGACCCAACTTGCCAATTTACCTGGAAGCGGTAACAAACCCGGGGTGTAAGGGGCGAGGACTGATCTCACGCCGCAGTGAGGATTCGCATTCCCAGGGACCTCACAGGCTGTGCTGTCTGCTGTATTGGTTATGTCCCCTGCGGCTGCTTCGCTTATGGGTGACAGATGTGTTTCCGTTCAGACTGAAGAAGTGTTAAATACGGCGTTCTTGTCTGCGTCGTTATCTGATAAAAAAAATTCCGAGTTTAAATATACAAAAACAAAATAAAAGACGCGCTCCTCCATATTGGAGAATCTAAAGTAAAGGCGTACTGTACATGAGGGACATCGTACCCAACCTTGTCATGTGTCATAAAATGGGACCTGGTGAGTCCATCTGTGGCTTGAATCACCCATTGGCCTCTATCAGCGTTTGCATGTGAGTTCTCAACTCCGCCCACCTGACTTTGCAATCTGTATTGAGTGTAGGGACAGAAGGAGGAGCCAGACCCCTAGATGAGTGCAGACCTGGTTGCTCTGCCTATGAGCATTGGCCACGGACCCCCTAGATTGGTGCAGACCTGGTTGCTCTCGCTAGAAGTATTGTCCCCGGACCCCTAGATTGGCGCAGACCTGATTGCTCTAGCTATGAGTATTGGCCCCCAGACCCCCTAGATGGGTGCAGACCTGATTGCTCTAGCTATGAGTATTGGCCTCAGACCCCTAGATGGGTGCAGACCTGGTTGCTCTAGCTATGAGTATTGGCCCCAGACCCCCTAGATGGGTGCAGACCTGGTTGCTCTAGCTATGAGTATTGGCCTCAGACCCCCTAGATTGGTGAAGACCTGGTTGCTCTTGCTATGAGTATTGGCCCCAGACCCCCTAGATGGGTGCAGACCTGGTTGCTCTTGCTATGAGTATTGGCCCCAGACCCCCTAGATGGGTGCAGACTTGGTTGCTCTAGCTATGAGTATTGGCCCCAGACCCCCTAGATGGATGCGGACTTGGTTGCTCTAGCTATGATTATTGGCCTCAGACCCCTAGATGGATGCGGACTTGGTTGCTCTAGCTATGAGTATTGGCCTCAGACCCCCTAGATGGGTGCAGACTTGGTTGCTCTTGCTATGAGTATTGGCCCCAGACCCCCTAGATGGGTGCAGACTTGGTTGCTCTAGGTATGAGTATTGGCCCCTGGAGTTCATGGTAAGAAGCCGGTGTGTTTTTCTGGTCTCCCAGCACCCACCTGCAACTGAAATTTCAGCTTTGTGTGGACAGATCCTTTAACAATAAATGCCACTTTTGCTGAGAAAACAACAATCCTGTCCAGGTGATTAGTGTACTTTGCTAAGACTTTAGTAGACTATTACCTGCTTATGTTCTCTAAGTACTGGGGAAGGTCATTGTAGTAATTCCTAAGTGCTAAGTGGACGGGTCTACCTGTTGTTATAATCCCATAATCACTTCCATTTGCATTCCTACTACCCCCTGGAGATGTATTCAAATTAAATTGCCAAAGATTAAAGACTTTCTGCAGTAAGCCTGAGGGCAGCGGATTCTTGACACTCTGGGGAAGGCTCTGTGCCAGCTTCTGAACCAATGGCGTGAGTCTGGGATGAGATCTCCGGGACTTTGTGTAGAGCAGGCAACGTCGGCACTCCAGCTATGGTGAAACTGCAAATACCATCATGCCTCTCGGAGTGCATGCCTATGGCTGTGAGTCTTACAATGCCTCCTGAGACATGTGGTTCCACAACAGCTGGAGTGCCGTTGCTGCCCACCCCTGGGTTAGAGAGATCACAGTCATGGTTGCAAACAAGTGATCGGAGGGCCCATTCACACTGGAAGGTTCTGTTGTGTTTGTGTATATATATGTGTGTGTGTGTGTATATATGTGTGTGTGTGTGTATATATATATATATGTAT
>NW_017307147.1:50203-60558 GCF_000935625.1 Nanorana parkeri
GATATATTTTACAATAATATATATTATATTTTTTCATAATCAAAAATATTTTGTATTATTATTATATAATATGATTATTGTATTTTTAATTTAGAGAAATCCATTGGGTCCCTCTAGACCTCACACATCTCCTCCCCGTCACGAGCCCCTTAAATGCGGATTATTGCCTAGCAATCAGTGTCGGTAAACTGATCTACTGGAAAGGTCAACATCATTTAAATACCCAAACTGGGTATCTTACTGAGTAGTTAAAAAGGTTATTGCATGCAGTCTGTGGTGGTCCTACTGTCGATAATACATTATTGATGACCTAGGAAGCCAGTAAAAAGCTCAAGCCCTTAATAAGTCGGGTTATTTACGCCCTCTGCACAGCGTTTGCGGTTTTTAGACACTTTGCTTTGTCCCAGGGGGGCATCATTTGTGTTTAAAAAACCTGCAGGTCGGTTACAAGCCTGTCCCACACAGAGACACGGTGTCTGGGGCCTGGCCGCTCAATGCTTTCAGCTGTCGGTAATGAGCGGTACAGGTAACGTGTGACTTACCATGACCCGGGGAGATGTCTCCGTCACGTCAGCCTAGCTCAGAGTTGACCTTTCCGAGAGGTGCCAGTGACTTTACGGCATTGTGTGAGGAAATTAACATAACCCCGGGGACTTTTAACCGCAGCGTCTTCATCTAAACCGAAGACACTTGAACCCACTTTAGGTGGATTAATCAGTTTTAGCGTCGAGGATGCTCCAAAGTAAGCCAGCAATTACATTTGAAGCGTTGGGCAATTGCCGAGTGTTTCCCAACTTTATTATGTTATGTGTCTGGTATTAACGTCTGATGTTTTGCACGCTTCTAGGCAATTATTTCAAAATGTTGTTGCCAATTTTCTAAGACAATTGTTTTGAGGGAATATTTACAAAGATCTGCATTCTGAAATCTTCCCGGCCCCCTACTAGGGATCTTGTAGCTCTTACTAAGGAGGGCAAATTCGCATTTGTTACTGCAAGCAAGCCAGGAGCCAGCACCATTGACACCAACTAGAGAAGACCTCAAGTTAGGCACCAGTTATACCACCAGAAGACCTCATGTTGGGCACCAGTTATACCACCAGAAGACCTCATGTTGGGCACCAGTTATACCACCAGAAGACCTCAAGTTAGGCACCAGTTATACCACCAGAAGACCTCAAGTTAGGCACCAGTTATACCACCAGAAGACCAAGTTAGGCACCAGTTATACCACCAGAAGACCAAGTTAGGCACCAGTTATACCACCAGAAGACCAAGTTAGGCACCAGTTATACCACCAGAAGACCTCATGTTGGGCACCAGTTATACCACCAGAAGACCTCAAGTTAGGCACCAGTTATACCACCAAGCGAGTACGAGTACTCGCTCAAATACTCGGTATTGGCACCAATACTAGTATCGGTGCATCCCTAATAACAATAATAGGAGATAATTTTATATCCTTCATAAACCAAAGGAAATTTAAAAAAAATTGTTTTGTTCAGTCTTCAATTCCATAATTGGTAGTAGCTGATACAGACACCGTCCTTTGTGTAGGATCTTCCCAAACAAGAGTCCAAACCTTCAGCCTACGTTCTCAGTAGACTCTGCAGCATTGGACAGGTTGTAGACCTCCAGATGTCAGGGCACTAGAAGTCCCAACGTGTTCACTGTGCATCTGGAGTCTTTTACATTTCCACATCCTGGCCCCAGGTGTCCGAAGTGTTTCAGCAAGTTCTGGGAGCGTTCCAGCTGACAAGGTGTCTTAGAACACTTCCCATGTATTGTAAATGTGCATTTTAATTGATCCCTCCTAGGCTCCCGTACAGCTGTGTAAACTTGGCTTACAGAGAACTGAATTTGAGACCAGTCACTCAGGGAGTGGTTGTGTGCATGCAAATGTAACAAGACTCTGGTCTCCTTAAAGACACCACATCACTAACTGTATGGGGAAGGGGGGAGAGTAGTCAGCTAGTCATTTTTTGGATGGGTTCTAAAGCTTCTTAAAGCCCAACTCTAGACCCCCCCCTCAAGCTGGACAGTCCTCAATGCAGATATCACCGATCTCTCAGTGATGTCACCGGTCTCTAATGAATGGATAGGCTGCACTCTCAGTGATGTCACCGGTCTCTAGTTAAGGGATAGGCTGCATTCTCAGTGATGTCACCGGTCTCTATGAATAGATAGGCTGCATTCTCAGTGATGTCACCGGTCTCTAATGAATGGATAGGCTGCACTCTCAGTGATGTCACCGGTCTCTAGTGAATGGATAGACTGCATTCTCAGTGATGTCACCGGTCTCTATGAATGGATAGACTGTATTCTCAGTGATGTCACCGGTCTCTAGTGAATGGAGAGGCTGCATTCTCAGTGATGTCACCAGTGTCTAGTGAATGGATAGGCTGCATTCTTAGTGATGTCACTGGTCTCTAGTTAAGGGATAGGCTGCATTCTCAGTGATGTCACCGGTCTCTATGAATGGATAGGCTGCATTCCCAGTGATGCCACCGGTCTTTTGTGAATGGATGGACTGCTCTTTAGGCCTCTAGCACTGTTTTGGCCTTCAGTAGAGGATACAATGTAACAATAAAGTAGTATTAAGGTCTGTGCGTTTCTACCCTAATGCATTCTCTGCATCCGGGTACAAACGGCCCAGCACTTTTTTTCTACCCCAGTCCTCCCCAGCCTCCCCCACACTTACCTGTCAGCTGCGCTCGTCCCCGCCGCCTGTCCCGAAGCGATCCTCCAACACAGCCACTGCGGAAACGAGCAGGCATGCACGCGCTTGGGTGCCTCCCTTAGAACGATGGTGGCACCCGTGCAGGGGGCGGGGGGAGAGCGCTGCGGGGAGCCACTAGAAAACGAGGAATTAGAAACTTTTAAAGAAAAAAAAGCAACAGCCTCCAGCAAAGGAGAGTCTCCTTAAAGGAGAAATAAAGAATAATTGGGCTTTAATATGACTTTAGTGGGTAGTCATTATTACACAGTACCGCATAACTAATGCACACACTATTTCCCGGGCCACCCAGAGTGCACCGAGCGCTTCCTGGGTAAATATCTATCATTGCTCCTGTTCAGAGAGTCAGCAAAGGTGCCTCAGTCCATAAATTTATATTTTGGTAGGTGATGGGGTCAGGACTGAAATGACAGTTCCCAGGTATAGGCGGAGGGGGTTGCCCCTCTTCATACTCCACTAATCACTCAGCAGCCATGAGATGCTTTAGGCCGTCTGACCTTCTGCAGCAGCCATGAAAAATGACATTTTTGTGGGCATCCGCTGTAAAGGAATGTGTGTGCTATCTGTATGGTTTACCAAACGGCAAGTGCGCGCTGATAACTAGCTCATCACAAATGCCGAGCACTTTCTTCTTTTCAGTGTTTTCATGTTAGCTGTGTGAGCCTGCGTTTGATCTGAGCAACGTGTGCAATTTTTATCCCCTGGCGACCAGAAAGCATGCGCAGTGATTCTCATTAGGGTGCTGTATAGAGGGAAGCGATGTCCGTCCCGCGTTCCATCCAGTAATATTTCAAGCGTCTGCACAATCTATCTGTTGGCTTTTTCAGGCAGTAGGGCTTTAATAAACCATATTAAAGTATTCGAGTCAAAATGTTTTTAAAGCTCTTTTTTTAAATGCTGATGAAATCACTTAAAATGGAGGCTGCTCCTTGATGTTTCAAAGTTTTTAGTTTCCTGCAGAATCGGCTGGTCCCCTGAGCACTGGCCCTGATATCCTGTTTTTGGGCGGCTCCTTTACATGGAAGGGTCCTATGGAGCCATCCTTGTGTCTGCTAGTAAGCTGTATGTGTCTCCACAAACCACACACTGCCTTAGGAAGGCAAGCCACTTCCCTGCTCCCTGCCTCCCGCTTCTTCCTTTCCTCTCTTTCTTTTTTCCCTCCCTTTCTTTTCTTTTCTATTTTTTCTCCCTTTTTTTTACCCTCCCCTTTCTTTTCTTCTTTTTTTTTTTTTCCCTCCCCCTTTTCCTCCCTTTTCTTCCATTTTTTTCCTCCTTTTTTCCTTTCCCTCCCTTTTTTCCTTTTTTCTTCGCTTTCCTTTCCCTCCTTTTTTCCTTCCTCTTCTCTTCTCTTTCCTCCCTTTTTCATTTTCCTCCCTTTCTCTTTTTCCTTTTCCTCTCTTTCCCTTCCCTCTCTTTCATTTCCCTCCCTTCCCTTTTTTCTTTCCTTTTTCCTCCCTTTCCTTTTCTTCCCTTTCCCTCCTTATCCTCCCTTGCAATTCCTTTTGGTTCCCTTTTCCTTTTCCCCCTTCCCTTTCCTTTTCCCCCTTCCCTTTCCTTTCCCCCCTTCCCTTTCCTTTCCCCCCTTCCCTTTCCTTTCCCCCCTTCCCTTTCCTTTCCCCCCTTCCCTTTCCTTTCCCCCCTTCCCTTTCCTTTCCCCCCTTCCCTTTCCTTTCCCCCCTTCCCTTTCCTTTCCCCCCTTCCCTTTCCTTTCCCCCCTTCCCTTTCCTTTCCCCCCTTCCCTTTCCTTTTCCCTCCATTTCCTCTTCCTCCCTCCATTTCCTTCCTTTTCCTCTTCCTCCCTCCCTTTCCTTCCTTTTCCTCTTCCTCCCTCCCTTTCCTTCCTTTTCCTCTTCCTCCCTTTTCCCTTTCCTACATCCTCCAAGCTAGTAGATGGACTGCTGCTGTAGACTGCTCTGCCCCTTGTGATCTTGTACTGCACAGGAAGTTCACTTAAGCTGAGCTTAGAGAGTTGGAGCTGTTAGGAAACATGATGAATCTAAGTGCTTGGGCAAAAATATAAAGAAATACTTTTACTGGGCGATGTGCATATTTGTTTGATCTGGATTGATTATTTAAAAAAAAGTTGACTACTACTTTAATTATGAGGGCGAAACGCATCAGTATGAAGGATTGAGTGGACCGTCTTTGTAATTTGTTCAGCATAGTTTGAACCTGTGTAATTGGGAATTGGTTTGCTGCCTCCGCATGATGGGATTGCAGTAAGTGTGGCTCACTGTGTAAAATGCAGCGACCTCCGATCCGATATCACTGTACTGCATAGGAGCAAAAAAAAATTGGTGGTGATCGTCACCTGGCGTAGTCACTAACGGGTGCAGGTTGGGGACATGGACACGATTTTGCAGAACGGCAATTTATGAAGTGTGTGTGTGCCCCTTACATTGGGGGTCAGTGGGAAGAATGCTCCTCACAGTGGTGGTCAGTGGGTAAAATGCTCCTTACATTGGTGGTCAGTGGGAAGAATGCTCCCTTACATAGGTGATCAGTGGGAAGAATGCTCCTTAAGATGACTGTTCGGTGAGCGGTTCCTTTAACCTTCATCGTTCTCTATAATCCCCTTCCTCCAGAAGTGGTGAATGTGAATCCTCGCGGGGTTAATAACCACCCAACTAATTGCAGCAAATTGCCGATTATTGTGCTGTCATTACAGCGTGTTGCATTATGATTGCAGCACGCGGGCTCCTCGTACCTCCAGCTCAATGAATCCGAGATGGAGGTATACGAGTACACGTGCCAAAAAAAAAAAATCAAATGCCTTTTTATTTTATTTTTTTACTGACAGGTTAATATTGATGCGTCTCCCTCGTCGTGCCTCCCTGTTTCTTTAAAAGAAGATTTATGTCTGCAGGTCGGTGACAGTTCCTTGATTAATATGCAGGCGGAGAGCAAGGGGGGGTGACAGGATCTGGCTGTGTGAAGTGACTTTTTGTTATCGTTTGCCGGCAAAGCGATCATTTTATACGGCACACTGTACAGCCGGAGCACAGGAACCCCCCCTTTGCTCCGCCGAGAGTTCATGTCACACTCCTAATCTCACTGCCAAGGTCGTCCCCTCTTACAGTTCATTCCATTTTAGGACAGACTGATGCATATGATTAATGATGAGTGAAGTGGCTTAGAAACCGAGTCTCAGATTCCATAGGAAAGCATATATTCTAAAGCCACGTGCAACCAAATATTGCCAAATCCTTCGGACTTGAGCCATTTACATAACTACAGATCACGCGGGGCCCCCAAAGCAAAACTGTGATTGGGACCCCCCCTGATGACCTCTCTCTGAGCTTTGACTAATGACACCAAGATCCCAAGGACTCCTCTTGTGCATCTGATGTCAGCTTTCCTACACTGTAGAGTTTACAGAGGCTTAGGGTTGTCATCAACTGCAACCAAATCAACTCATAATGATAAAAAAATGTGTTAACTTTACATGTTCTATGTTTAATTTGTCTCGATGACCTAATGGGGCCCCCTTTCCACCCCCTGGCCCCACAGCAGCCGCCTGGGCTGCTATGGCTATAGCTACGCCACTGGCCATTTGTTTAGCTAGATGTACAGTATATATGGTATTCGTATGTAGGTCAGGTTTTATGACCGTACTGTTGGTGACTAAAATTCTGGGCACCTCTACAGGACACATGAGGGAGCTGTGAGGAATGCAGGTATGGATTGAGCTCCCTCACCGCCATAGCCCCATTCCATCTGACCTCAAGATGGCAGTCAGTGCTGGGCAGCATATTTTGAATGGCTGCTTGGCGTGAGAACTGACAGTGCTGCGCTGGGGAGGGGCAGAGGAGCCTCTCTCCTAAAGTGGAAAGCATGCAGCGACCCACTGAACACGGGGTTGCGACCCACACAACCCACCAGTTGAGAACCAAGGTCTTTAAAGTGTATGTCCACTGTAAAATAAATCAATGTTTATCCTAAAGAACCACTGTTGGGTGTTTACTGCTATCTGGGGCACCAGTAGGACCTGTGTCAATGGGCATTGGGCTTGTGTCGATGTTTTTGGCTGGACATACCTTAACCACAACCAGATTTAGTTTGCTTCTGACAGTGCTTCTAGGAATGGGTTGGAAAATTGCATTTAACTGCCATGTGATTCTTGCTGTTTGGCTCCACTATCTATTACCCGATGGGGGTGGGGGGATGGGTTCTGGAACCCCTAAACACGCTGGCCTGCTTGAATTGAAGGCCATTTAAAGATAAGGATAGTGGCATCCATACATATCAGGACAGCCAACTGCACAAGATGAATGTCATCATGAATATACGAGTCACTCAGCATGTCCTCTACGTCCCCAGACATGCAACTCTGAGTATGTGGTAGACTCAATGCCTTCAATGCAAGAAACCTTTAGAGCAGCCTTTGCTCAACTACTTTTCTCCAGGGGAAGTCTTGAAATAATTTTAAGGTCTCGGAACCCTTGCTAAAATTGGTTGTCGATGGGAAGAATCTTCCTTACATTGGTTGTCGATGTAGAAAAATTCCCCTTAAATTGGTGGTCAGTGGGAAGAATGTTCCTTACATTGGTGGTCAGTGGGAAGAATGTTCCTTACATTGGTGGTCAGTGGGAAGAATGCTCCTTACATTGGTGGCCAGTGGGAAAAATGCTCCTTACATTGGAGGTCAGTGGGAAGAATGCTCCTTACATTGGTGGCCAGTGGGAAGAATGCTCCTTACATTGGTGGTCAGTGGGAAGAATGCCCCTTACATTGGTAGTCAGTGGGAAGAATGCCCCTTATATTGGAGGTCAGTGGGAAGAATGCCCCTTACATTGGTGGTCAGTGGGAAGAATGCTCCTTACATTGGTGGTCAGTGGGAAGAATGCCCCTTACATTGGTGGTCAGGGGGAAGAATGCCCCTTACATTGGTGGTCAGTGGGAAGAATGCCCCTTACATTGGTGATCTGTGGGAAGAATGCTCCTGACATTGGTGATCTGTGGGAAGAATGCTCCTGACATTGGTTGTTGATAAGAAGAATGTTCCTTTTACAGTGGTGGCCAGAATGGCAGGCAGCAAAAACATTGGCGTCATGCTTTTGGCTCGTGGACCAGAAACTATTTAGGCACCATCAGTTAAGTGTTCAGAGTTCAAGGAACGTCTAGTAACCTTCAGAGGAACCCTAGGGTTCTGCCACAGTTCCTCTAGGGTTCATTCCAAGGGTGAATTCCCTAGGGTTCACAGTTCCTCTATGGTTAAGAATGGCTACTTCAGAGGGTACTTTCTATTCAACACACACTGTGTAGTGAATTTTAAGAGCACATGATCACAGCTGAGCAGCTGCAGAAAGCAGGCCTTCCCGGCTCCTGTTTGGTTGAGTTCATCACATGTCCAGCCAAGATTTGTGAGTACATCTAACGGGATGCCGATATCTCTAGAACTAAGATTGTTCTCCTGGAGAAAATTGGAATTGCTTGTCCCCTTGATAACGCCTCCAAGAAGAGTATAAAATAAAGGGATATGTGAACAGATTTAACTTTGCAAACCCTGATTCGTATTCTTGTAAATGTCGAAGGAACCCTTGCGTTGCCCTTGTGCTTTTCCATTTCACGCTTTTTCATGTATGCCTTGAGTTGCTCTTTTCGGAGGTTCTTCCTGAGTATGACACAATGGGGAAAGGTGATAGGAATAATATGCTGTCTGCTTATTATATGGGGGTGTGTGTCTGTACACACATATATACACACCTTGATATGTATACAGCGTTTGTATATACACACACATATACAAGGCCCTCGGTGTGCGCCGGGGCCGCATGTAAAATAAACAAAGGTAACTGACACTGGCGCACAGGTTGTGTGAGCTACAAATGTTTATTATTGCAGCATCAGCTACAGTAAACACGCTTTGATCATGCTGAGGCCCGTGTTTGTATCCACACTTGTAGAACATGGGCAAACCACGGAGACGTCAAAACCTGAGACATCTGTAATATCTGTGCTGCAGACCATCCATCCAAGAAGTGAAAGTGTACCTGACTTCCATAAACAATAATGGAGGCGGCTGTATGCACTCAACTAAGAGCTACGGCATGTTGGCGTGATCCGTTCCTCGTAGAATTTAAATATAGAAATACATTTAGGAATTTAACTCCTGAATGTGAAAAGTGTCCCTTTTTGTAGGTGTTTGGAAAATTGTCAACAAACACTATATTGCCAAAAGTATTGGGACGCCTTTACACGCACATGAACTTTAATGGCATCCCAGTCTTAGTCCGTAGGGTTCAGTATTGCCGCTTTAACAGTTTCAACTCTTCTGGGAAGCACAAGGTTTAGGAGTGTGTCTATGGGAATGTTGGACCATTTGTGAGGTCAGGTACTGATGTTGGAGGAGAAGGCCGGGCTCGCAGTCTCCACTCTAATTCATCCCAAAGGTGTTCTATGGGGTTGAGGTCAGTACTCTGTGCAGGCCAGTCAAGTTCCTCCACCCCAAACTCCCCCATCCATGTCTTTATGGACCTTGCTTTGTGCACTGGTGCGCAGTCATGTTGGAACAGGAAGCGGCCATTCCCAAACTGTTCCCACAAAGTTGGGAGCATGAAATTGTACAAAATGTCTTGGTGTGCTGATGTCTTAAGAGTTCCCTTCACTGGAACTAAGGGGCCAAGCCCAACCCCTGAGAAACAACCCCCCACCATAATCCCCCCTCCACCAAACTTTACACTTGGCACAATGCAGTCAGGCAAGTACCGTTCTCCTGGCAACCGACAAACCCAGACAAGTCCACCGGATTGCCAGACAGAGAAGCGTGATTGGTCACTCCAGAGAGCACGTCTCCACTTCTCTAGAGTCCAGTGGCGGTGTGCTTTATACCACGGCATCCCACGCTTTGCATTGCACTTGGTGATGTAAGGCTTGGAGGCAGCTGCTCGGCCATGGAAACCCATTCCATGAAGCTCTCTACGCACTGTTGTTGTGCCAATCTGAAGGCCACACGAAGTTTGGAGGTCTGTAACTATTGACTCTGCAGACAGCTGCCGACTTCTGCGTGCTGTGCGCTTCAATATAGTGTATGTTGGTGGGAAAATGTCCAGTTGTGGAAAAAGTGCTCACTCGTGTAGATGTCGGTGACTACTTACCTGTGAGACTCTCATTGTCTCACATGGTTGGCTCTGGTTTTACCAAGTGATGTTGGCGACAGAACTACACAGCCAGTGTAGGGTAGAAGATGATGATGCCACCAGATGCTTCACCAGTGATTACAGTATCTGGTGGAACACCTAGCAGTGTCTCTTTGAACCCTACTGTTCTAAATAGATGATACCACCAGGTGCCTCACCAGCAATCTCACTCTCTGTTGGAACACCTAGGATTGTCTCTTGGAACTCTACAGTTCTAAATAGATACCACCAGGTGCCTCACCAGCGATTACTCTCTGGTGGGAAAGTTAACAGTGTCTCGTAGAACCCTGTGGTTCTAAATCGTTTTTTAGGGGAAAATCCAGGGACCCTGTACAGATTCTGGGTCCGGAGGGCACAGGTGGTGAGCGATATCAGGCCATTGAAGGCTTTCCTCCCATTTTTGAGAGGCGGGAGAAAGCATAACTCCCAATAGTCCCTAATTTTGGAGGGGGTGTTCCTTTTTTTTTTTTTTTTAGGAAC
>NW_017307147.1:60716-65642 GCF_000935625.1 Nanorana parkeri
TTTTTTTTTTTTTTTTTTTTCTTCCTCCGTTGTCTCTCTTTTTGGTCTGATGTATACCCACCTCTGTACTATTCAACCATAGAAAGTGCAATACTACAGTAAACCTTCCATCCGACCTCTCAAATATTGCATTTGTTCGAGTATCATGAAAAGCCAATATGCCGGGAACGTATTGGTGAATAAAACACTTTAACCGGTCCGCTTGGCATAATGATCCTTTGGGAACCGTGTCACTTGGGTCATGCCAGGGGTGTGTCCTTTGCCTTCACACTGTGTCCCAGAAGGTCTCTCTTATCTCAGACATTCGGGAGGCATGGAAGAAAGGGATGCTTTATAAAATCAAAATGTTTAAACCGAAGATAGGCAACCTTGCTAATCAATTTATGGTAAAGCTACAAATCCCATAAGATGTTGCAGGACTCCGGCATGACTCGGAGAAGGTTGCCGCCTTCTGGTTTAACCCAGCCACAGTGTGGAACACTTTGTCTTTTTTTTATATGGCATGAAGTAGGTCAGAGTCAATGACATCCATGTCACATGCTTGGTGCGAGTGAGATCACTACTTCTTCTATATCCTAGTGTCTGAAAAACACCATCATCTGCGCAGGAGGAATCCGAGTGCCATTTGTTATAGCTCTACACCAGTCCTAAAATGGGGAGAGCTGAGGAAAGAGATGGGGGGACAAAGGGATTTAGCCCCAAAAGCCATCACCCCGCCTCTCATATGGGGGTCATATGGTGGCAGGATTCCCAGCTGTCCTGAAAATCACATTCACGGCTTCTCCATAACAACCAACACCGAGGAAACATTTGTCTTCTCATGCACACGGGAAGTTGAGCCCGTACAATGTACATGCCGGTATTCTATCGAATTCTCCAACTCCTGGAGACCTCCAACTCCCGTCAGTGCGCCTGCGCAGCCACCCAAGGGAAGTATCAAGCTCTACAATCTACGGCAACTGGAGAAGTTGACGAGGATTGCAAAAATTGACTTTACGAGTTGGAGAACAAAGTAGATACAAAGTCACGTCCGATGCAGGACAACAGACCTGAAAAGAAGAACTCCTGGAATTGGCTGCCCTCTGCACTGCAAGGGTTAAAAGGGTTTTAACTGGCAGTGGCATGTCCCTTGGCGTCCTAAACACTGTATTGGAGGTGATGACTCATGGGTTCTTGGACCGCCGGAGTGGAGGGGGAGAGGGACTGCAGGGACCGTTAAGCAGCCATTTGGGTCCAAGGATTTACACTCTAGACCAGTGGTGGCAAACCTTGGCACTCCAGCTGTGCCAAAACTACAAATCCCAACATGCATCTGCCTCCGGGAGCTATGTCTGCGGCTGTCAGAGCCTTGCAATGCCTCATGGGACTTGTAGTTCCAAAACAGCTGGAGGGCCAAGGTTCGCCACCGCTGCTCTAGACCAAGGGGTGGGCAACTCCGGCCCTCCAGCTATTGTGGAACTACAAGTCCCATGAGGCATTGCAAGACTCTGACAGCCACAGGCATGACTCCCAGAGGCCGAGGGATGATGTGGGGGCCAGAGTTGCCCACCTCAACCCCAGACGAAAATGAGCACTTACCCTTGCAGCGCTGGGGTTGTCCCACTGCAGGGGTTAAGTGTTCTCCGGCCCGTAAATGTCACTATTACATGTTGTTATTTTTTTAGAGGTCCGTACATCAGACCAAAGGATTTGGCCCTGAAAGGGTGCCGTTTGGGAAAGTTGGATCAGCCACGGGCGTCATTCGCATTGAAGACTCCCAACACTCTGAACGCCGATTTTCTGAATTCCTTCGCACTGCGTCCGGCCGAGGAGGAAAGGCATCTGGTAAAGATTTCCTTCGGGCCCGCGATGGCCCCTGGGGGGGGGGGCTTGTCCTCCACAGATCAGGGGGAAGAGAAGGGCCCTTTTCTGGGCTTAAGTGGCGTCCTTGTCGGCAAGCTAATCCCCCGAGTACACCTGTGTGTGCGATCGCGGATTAGTGATGCGCGTCCGTCACAACGGATCGTCCGCCCGCTCGCTGCTTTATGTTTTGTTTTTGTTGACGCACCTCGCGTTTCTTTTTCCTCCTTGGTTCAGATCGAGCACAATGGAGATTTGTTCTGAGGCGAGCGGAATTCTAATGGGCAGAAGGGGGGGGGCGGCTGCGAGAAAAATATCGGGATTAAAACTCATGCAAGGGGGGGAAAAAATGTTTGGAGGGTATATGGCGCGTCCGCAGCGCGCTTTTGGCATGAATGATTGAGCGGACGCTCTGCGGCAACGGCCGGTCCCCTCACCTCTCTTATCTGCTCAGTGCAAGCCGCCCGCTGCCTGGAGTGCCCATTGTGTGCAGCACTTCAGACGGCTTTATAGAAGCAGCTTGCGGTAAATCCCGCGGCGACGGATGAAAGCGATGCCGGCAGACGTACCTACGCGGCTGTTTTATCGGCGGCCCAAAATGGTTTTATTTAATTTCTTTCCAGATGAACTCCGGCCCCTCCCTTCGGTTGTACCGGCTCCTCTCCTGGACTGAAATGCCTTCCTCTGATTTCGCTGCACACTGTGAGCTGCTCACCATGTGCATTGGAAGCTGCAGCAAGTCAGATAGAGCTCCGCCTCATTTCCTGGCTGAAGGACCTCCACCATCATCTAGCGCTTTGCTCCCCAGCCTGACTGTCCCTGGGCCGTCATTGGCTCAGCATCACATCCAAGTGTTACCCATTGCGTGTCTGTAAACAATCTAATCAAGGCAACTAAACTTGCTGTATTTTTCTTGAAGATGTTTCGCTGGTCATCCGACCAGCTTTCTCCATTCTGAGGCAGGATGCTATGTACAGTACTCTGCTGGCCCCTCCCACCAGCCCTGCACTACCCTTGTACTATAAGGGTTAACTTTTAAAAGTCCTGGAGTCCCTCTTTAAAGATTACCACCCAGAGAGGTAGGAGGAAGCATTTCCTCAGTCTCCTCTCTCCCAGTGATCAGTCTGCTGCAGGCAGGAGGAAGCATTTCCTCAGTCTCCCTTCCCCCAGTGATCAGTCTGCTGCAGGCAGGAGGAAGCATTTCTAGAGTCTCCTCTCCCCAGTGATCAGTCTGCTGCAGGCAGGAGGACGCATTTCCTCAGTCTCCTCTCCCCAGTGATCAGTCTGCTGCAGGCAGGAGGAAGCATTTCCACAGTCTCCTCTCCCCCCCGACGAGTGAGAGGCTGCAGCGGAATTTACATGATTGTGATCCGGCATCTCAGTCCAGGAAGCAGATGGTGACCCGCCATGATGTCAGAACAATAACGGCGTCGTCCTCCTGGAGGGGAAAGCAGGTGAAGACATTGTCAGGGTGCGTCCTGTGATCTCTGTGAGAGGTAATGCAGACGTGTTACACGCACACGTTACTGACACGCACACGTGATTGCAGGTTCACTTACAACATGCAGAATTCTCTGATACATTGTTCCAGAAAACTTTAAAGGAGCGAGCGTTGGATTTCGTCCCGACCTCCTCTCTGCGCTGCAGCCCAAGGTCACCGGAGCCTGGCACAGCCGCGCCGTCTATAAAGAGAAAGCATAAAATGCGTTTATTTTCGGCTATCGATATCAAAATATTTACTGTTGTTACATTACCATCAATCTGCGGCAGATCCCTGCGCCAAAACCTCCAGCCAATCCGATCACAGCGGACGCTTTATTCCCTGCGTATTCCTCGGCCATCGCTCCTGTCTGTCTGTCACACAGCGCCACCTACAGGCCAGCACACCAACCTGCTTTGGGATGTACGAGGGAGAAGTAGAACAGTAGAAAGGCATCATGGCACACTCACAAACCAGCATGTAAAACAACTTGTCTCACCACTAAGGACAATGACAGAGGTTTGGATACACGTCTTCTGCAAAGGATGTGTAAGCCGCAAGAGGGAGAAGGACGCACAGCCTCTCCGTCTGCGTCTCTGCCCGCACGTGGCCCATGCGTCGGCCTCCATCTTTGCGGGATAATGACTTGGGCGCACGCTTGATCCCTTGTGAGACGGGTGAATTAAAGGAGAACTCCAAAAATGGACAAAATGAACCCTTGGTCTGGGGCTACCCTCCCCCGCACTGCGCTCATTTTTGCCTAGGGGGCTCCAATAAAAAATATACTCCCCTGATCCTCGATCCCATGCGGCTGCTAGACCGGTGACCGCAGCCCCCTTCTCCCCCCTGGGCTCCGGCGGTGTAAGAACCCGTGACATCATCACGTCCTCTGTGTTAGATGTGAGGACCAAGGGCGTCCCGAGGCCGGGTGTCACCCAGAGCGGAGTACCAGGTGATAACCCCGCCGTGACGTCACACGCCATCTTGGTGATGGGCGCCGGCAGAGAGAGTAGGGGGTCGTTCACCCGGCGGGATACCTTTATCCCCTCCTCTCTCGTGCAACTGTCGGGCTCTCGGTCCATGACTAAGTGTCCCACTTTGCATAGGGGGTGACACCAGACTGGCTGTCAAGTCATTTTGGGGTCACGCGGGGCGCATCCCGCCCCCATAGTGACACCACTGGTGAGGATGGCGAGGGACATACCACAGCTGGAGCAGAAGGGGGCATGTGCACGCAGTCTGAGCCTCTATAAAAAATGAAAGGGGCGGAGCCAGGGACAATCAGGTTGGGGAGGAAAGAACTAGATGACGCTGGACGTCCTCCAGCCAGGAAATGAGGCGGGCTCTATCTGACTTGCTGCGGCTTCTAATGCACATTGTGAGAAGCTCCCAGTGTGCAGTGATTGTGCAGAGTGTGTAATGGAGCTAGTGCACCCAGCAATCAGCAGAGCTGGTCAGACACGCCCCCTTTCTTCCTCCGCAGTGTGGAACACTTGTGATGAGGGGTGTGGCTATTACTCAGCTCTACCAACATAGAGCACTGCAGTGTGAGAACAAGAGCAGTGTATTTACCGAGAGAAACCTTGACCTTGGGGAGGTACAGGGCT
>NW_017307147.1:69039-70780 GCF_000935625.1 Nanorana parkeri
TATAAAGAAGAATGTCATCTACAATACTAGAACTTCGGACAAAGACATTCTTTTTTTTTTATTTATAGCTCCCCATTGAATGATTAAATTGTGTCTAATTGTTTGTGACACACGGGCACCTGTTTTGTGTGAATGATGAAAGGATGTGAGGGATGGATGACACTGATGTGTGAACGGACGGGGTGACACGGTGCAGCTTCAATAATCAGGTTATTAATAATTCAGACTTGTGAGGGAAGGGGCTGCTATTGCATAAGATGTCTGTTTCCTCAGCCAGCCCTCCTGCAAAGCCGGTGAAATCTCTGCAGCCAGACGGCGAGTGCCGAGGGTGAGCCATGCTGGAATATGATGATGACACAGATTACAGGCTCCCGCCTCGACCCGCCTCACGGTGTTTAATGCAAATTGCATCATTACGGTGGATGGGAGAGCTGGCAATATGATGACACCCGTTGCACGGTCACAACTCTGCTCTGGTTTGTTGTCATTCTTCGGCATCACACTTTGGTAGAGCCGGCTCCCTCCTGAGCTGCTCCCGGGGCCCCCTCTCTCCTCCTCCGAGCGGACGTCCAGTAAGGTCATTTCCATGTATTTTCGTGGTGTGTGTTGTGTGTGTGTGTGTGTGTGTGTGCTGTGTGTAGTTTGTATAGTTTTTCTGCTACCGTTAGATTATTGAACCAACGTGAGGTCTGCTCGGCTACCTGTGGCTTTCTAGCTGGTGTGGAACTACAAGTGGCAGCATGTCCTGAGGAGCCGCCTCTTCATCTGGTAGGCTGTTTGTGATTCTCCAGTTGACGAGGAACAGGTTGGTGTGGTAGGGTACCTGTGACTTTCCAGAAGACGTGGAACTACAAGTGCCAGCATGTCCTAAGGAGCCGCTACTTCATCTGGTAGGGTACCTGTGACCTTCCAGAAGGCATGGAACTACAAGTGCCAGCATGTCCTGAGGAGCCGCTACTTCATCTGGTAGGGTACCTGTGACCTTCCAGAAGGCATGGAACTACAAGTGTCAGCATGTCCTGAGAAGCCACAGGCTGGTCTTGTACGGTACCTGTGACTTTCCAGAAGATGTGGAACTACAAGTGGCAGCATGTCCTGAGAAGCCACAGGCTGGTCTTGTAGGCTACTTGTGACTTTCCAGAAGACGTGGAACTACAAGGACCAGCATCTCCTGAGAAACCACAGGCTGGCCTTGTAGGGTACCTGAGACTCTCCAATTGACGTGGAACTACAAGTGCCAGCATCTCCTGCAAAGCCATATGTTGGTCTGATAGACAACTGGCCTTGCAGCTGACGTGGAACTACAAGAACCAACGAGGAGTCACACATGTTAGTCTAGTAGGCTACCTAAGGAAGATGTAGAAGTCGCAGCACCTTCTGGGGAGCCACAGGTTGTGTTTTCCTAGATCTGGAGGCTTTGCAGCTAGTGTGGAACTACATGTGCCAGCAGCTCCTAAGATGCTATAGGTTGGGGCTGCCTAGAATCCCTTTTTTTATCAGATAAACAATCGGCTACTTCACTCAGAAAAAAAAACTAGGAGTGTCAAACTGAAATGTTTTGTCTGTTTTGTTTTGTCGTGCAGGTTTTTTTTTTAGCAATCTTATCACACATATAATTATAATTATTCACATATAATTTATTCAGATGATTTTTGTGCTCACTTGTTTTTGTTTTTTTTTATTTTTTCATTTCTCGTTTTTCTTGTACAATTTGTCATGTTTTAGATATTTGTTTACCATT
>NW_017307147.1:71049-74404 GCF_000935625.1 Nanorana parkeri
CCCCCCCATGTATTGGAAAGCGTTTGTTGCTTGTGATGTCATTGTTCTGCTCTGCATGCCCAAGGAACTGGACAGGAGTGTGGTGAGCGCTGTCCTGTGTCTGCGTCTGTGTGTCTTGCACCTTATTCTTCTCCTATATACTTCATTTGTTGCGTCTGATAAACAAGCCGGTAAATGCGCCCGGATTCTTTATAAGTAATTCAGCTCCCGCTGCTGTGCACCCTTATGGACCACAGCAATTTGTTACATAATCTAATTTCTCCTAGGGGGCCTGTTGACTTGGCATACACGTTGTATTTATATTATGTAACAAAGTCATACATTTCTGTTCTTGGAGGGGGACAAACAAGGCTTTCTTGGTTATAATGGCTTGCAACAATTATTTTGGTTTTTTTATGCAATTTATAGACCAAAATTTTATTATGTACGGTATGTACAGGTGAAACTGGAATAATTAGAATATCGTGCAAAGTTCATTTATTTCACTAATGGAACTTAAAAGGTGAAACTGATATATGAGAGAGACTCATTACATGCAAAGCAAGATAGTTCAAGCCGTGATTTGTCATCATTGTGATGATTATGGCTTACAGCTCATGAAAACAATAGGCTTTTTAATTTTGCACATTAAAAATAAATGAATCAAAAAAACAACCAAAAGAAAAGTTTAAATACTAATGGATAAAAAAGAATTAAATATCAGCAAAAAATAAAAGAATAGCTGAGATGAGAAGGTTGAATAATTAGGGCTGATTAGTGTTAGCCAAGTATTAAAGGGTTAATTATGTGCATATTTTAACTAATTTGTTGAGTTTTTTTTTGTACTGGTAGGTTTGCTTGAACTGACTTCATATGCAGATTGCAGGTCACCCCTTTAATCTGCAGATGAATGAGACTGTGTAAATACAATGTAGCAGTAAAGTTGTTGCATTGTATTGAAGCTTCGGAACGGTGTTTTACATTTGTACAGCCCGGCAAGAACAGCGGCAGGGGAAAGGGGGTGGTGCTTACCGCTACGCCGTGTGCCGCAACTCCAAAGTCCTCTTGTGGTAAAAAAAAATAACTTTAAGGCCCGGTGCAGACCTCCGGGATCGCACGGTCCTGCACAATTGCATACAGCGATTGCTGCGCGGCCCCATTGACTTCAATGGGGTGAAATCCACGTGGTGATCGCAGAAAAAAGGTACATGCACCTTTTTTTCTTTTTTGCGATACACGACGCGCGGCTGTTTTAGGCAAAGGATAATAAGAATCACCTGCACTCCATACAGCGTACAGACCTTGAGTAAGAGGTTGGTGCCTGAGGTGACAACACGGAATGTGCCGTGTCAGGTACAGCCCATAATAGAAGTCACCAGCACTGGATGATGTGTGCAAGAAGTAAAGCACTTTTTATTCAATCGTCACATGCGTCATACAGCCAACGTTTCGGGGCCACGCAGGGTCCCTTCTTCTGGGCGACATATGTTTTAGGGAAAGCGCGCAATCTGCTCGGCATAACTGGGGTTCCATTAGAAAATAATGGCACCCACAGAGCCATCGGTTCACACCTTGGCGACTCCTGACCGCGCGGCATCGTGCACGATTGCCGCGCGGTGAGGTGTCGTCTAGGTGTGCATCGGCCCTAAATGTGACCCAATGTGAATACTGCTAACTATGCCTCGTAACGTCATAGTAACACAGCGGATGAGGTTCAATAAAGACAAAGGTCCATTCAGTTCAACCTGTGTTGTGTGTGGTATTTTTTATTTGAATTTTAGCCCTCGTTCACACCTGAACGTTTTGTAGCGCGTTCTACGCTCGACAAACGCTCTACAAAACGCTCAAACATCTAAATCCCATTGTATTCAATGGGTCTGGTTCACACCTTGCCGTATTTCAGCCCGTCCCTAACGCGCTACAAAACGGCCCATGCCTGAAAAGGTACATGTACTACTTTGGGCCGTTTTTGTTGCGCGTTTCCATTGGGATACAGCCAAGTAGACCTCGGAATCGCGGTAAAAAAACCGCGCGACAGACGCTCATATGCAATACGCCTAGGTGTGAACCAGGGCTTAATGTAGTTGTTGAATTTTTGGAACCTGATCGAGTTTAGTTGCGCAAAAAACACAATTAGCTGTGGTTATTTTAGGAATTTTGGGGGGGACTTTGGCTTTTTTTGCAGATGTTTGATTGTTGTTGTTTTATAATGGAAGCAGAAGCGCCTGTTGCTCTGTACTCGTGTTCCTTCATCTTGTTCAGTCATCTCTAATTTAAGGCTTGTTTACCGAGGCAAAGAGGAAAGTGTTGCAGACTGATAGCGGCCAATTAACCAGCAATGTTTCTGCATCCGGTTGCTGTGGGTTACTACACACGTGTGTTGCCCATTGACTTGTATGGGCTCCCAATGCACCCTAACGGGCCCAAAATTGGACATAACCCATTTTTGGTACTGCGACTCACTACCGTGTGTTTCCGCTCGCTGCAATGCAGTTGCGTTGCCTTTGTGCCGTGGGGTGCCATTCAAAATGAATGACGCAGCAATGCTGTGTATGTGCACAACATAGCATTATCGCAACGCATTTGTGTAAATGGGCCCAACACACATTTCATCTTTTCTACTCCAAATGTTTCTATATTTCTATCGTATCTTAGAAGAATTGAAGAATTAACCAAACTAATTAGGGGTATCACCAAACTAATTAGGGGTTTACCAAACTAATTAGGGGTATGGAGGACCAGAGCTACGAGACAAGGCTACTAAATTTAAACATGTTCACATTGGAGGTGAGGAGATTAAGGGGGGATATGATCTCCATGTACAAAATGTTCAATGGTGGCAGCAACATTAGCGATAAACTGTTTAACTAGAGGCCACCAGCTAAAATTGGTGGAAAAAAAATTCCAGCACAAGGGGCGAAGGGGGTTCTTCACAGTAAGATCAGTTAGGGTCCGGAACTCACTGCCACAGGCGGTGATTTCAGCAAATAATGTGGAATTGTTCAAGAAACTTTTGGACAATTTCTTAAGGGACCGTAATATACAGGGGTACGGGTACTCCTAGAATGAGATCCTAATAGGTTGGACTTGATGGACTGATGTCTTTATTCAACCTCAAATACTATGTAACTATGAACGGTGTGTGCCCATTTTATGTTTTCTTGAGATCAGATAAAAAAGCAAGAGATGGGACAGGTCAGAAAATTTCCGATTTGTTTTGTAAGGGGTTGTGCAGAGTGTGGAACCTTTCTTATTTATTTTTCTAATTTACAAAAATAAAAAATGTATAGTTTTTTTGACCTTTATTGAAATATTATTTAAAATTTCAACTGAAAAAATAAAATAAAAAAATGAATGCAAAACTGTATAATGTATG
>NW_017307147.1:74924-81466 GCF_000935625.1 Nanorana parkeri
CATGGGCCTTGCACACCAGAAATAAAGAAGAGAGTGGAAATAGCTAAACTGTGAACCAGTCTTGTACAGTCTTGCTCCCCTAACACATCGCGGGCTGGAGAGGGATGTTGAAGTGTATCTAAACTCCTAAACAAGCATGTCATAAATTGCAGCTCACCAGCCCTTCTACCTGTCGGCTGCATTCTTTTTCTTTCTGTATTTTCTCTTTTTTTTTTTTCAGGGCTTTTTAACTTTTTTCATTTGGTGATCCTGCCATTATCACATTTCCTGTTCTAGGGTTACTACGCTCTCTCTCTCTCTCTCTCTCCCCCTTCCATATCAGGACAACAGAAACATGATAGGACTATGGAACCCAGCCCATGTTTCTGTAGTTTTCAGGTATAGCTGAGAACATTGTTACTGATATCAGTCAGCACAGGCAGAGAGAACAGGAAGTTATCAACTCCCAATATTTCTGGCACAATTAATATTAATTTTTTTTTGAACTTCTCAAGCAGAGTCCTAGGAAGGACGGGACTATATGCACTGCTGGTTCAATTATCTTTACTGATTTTCTTTTTTAAGGTTAATTAAACTAAAAACGGCTTTACAAAGACAAAAATAGATTGAAGCAGTTTGAATAATTGACCTGAGCTAAGAGTTGTTGACTTGCTCTTGATCTTGTTGTCTTATTTTTGGTTGGCCGTAGTCTCTTAGCACGGTCCTTTTCTAATGACGTCATGAGGCAGCTTGGACGCTGGTGAAATATGGGGGGTGTAGCTCGTGTTACCAAGTGCTCTTGTACCACGGGTAGGGACCTGGGGCCTCCAAATATTTGGCAAGATACATGTGTCCAATTCTTTTTTTAATACAGGCCATCAACATTGGCACACACATGCATGACGGCATTGCAATGCTTTAATTCTGGTGGGCCTAACACATGGGGGTTATCAAGTGCCCCCGTACCACTGGTAGGGATCTGGGGCCTCCAAACATTTGACAAGATGCATGGCATGCTTGAAATCCAGTGGGCATAACATGTGGGCTTATAGATTTCCTTTTGTACCACTGGTATGGACCTGAGGCCTCCAAACAATTGGCAAGATGCAAAGGTGTCCAATTTATTTTTAATACAGGCCATCATCATTGGTACACACATGTATGACGTGTCCTGCAATGCTTGAAATCTGGTGGGCCTAACACATGGGGTTATCAAGTGCTGTTGTACCACTGGTAGGGACCTGGGGCCTCCAAACATTTTGAGAAGATACACAAGTGTCCGACGTTTTAATGCAGGCTGTCAATTTTGGCACACAAGAATAAGACGCGTGGGGTTATCGAGTGCCCTTGTACCACTGGTAGGGATCTGCTCCTCCAAACATTGGACAAGATGCAGAAGTGTCCCACGTTTTTGATTCAGGCTGCCAACTTTGGCACACATATGTATGGCATGCTTGAAATCCGGTGGGCATAAGACGTGGGGTTTATCGAGTTCCCTTGTACCACGGGTAGGGACCTGGGGCCTCCAAACAATTGACAAGATGCTTGTCAATGGTTTGCCATGGTGTGTTTTCTTTTATATCGTCCCGGAGTTCAGCTTTTAAGCAAGTATAATATAAAAGCAAAAAAAACATGTGCAAGAGGGAAACTTGGTAGTTTTGCTTCTATACATTGCACTTTTTTTCTGCATTGCTTATAAGTTTTTGCATATTGCAGTTGCCCGGTTACATTTCTGTAATGTGAAAAATAAGCAAAATGGCCTATTTTTAACAAAGCGAAGAAAATTGTGTGCGGTTTTGTGTGTGTGTGTGTGTTTTATGCCCCTCATCATTTTCTAGGGATATCGGAAGAATGGCAGGATGCGAAGCTGCAGCTACAGCATGGTCCTAATTAGTCAGCTATCACGCTCGTTGCAAAAGATGTGTCATGCTAAAGATGTTATTGGCAATGTAATAATGGGCTAGCGGTAGCCCACTGCGGCGCCTGACACTTTGTTCAAGCAAAAATGTTGGGGAGGAAGGTTGGAAGGCAGTTTATCTTAGAAGTCAAGAAGGGCAACATACGGGCCCTGGAGTAGTCCATGAGTGTCTGTATTTATAGAGCGCCGACATTTTACACAGCACTTTACATACACACCAGTCCCTGCCCTCAAGGAGCTTACAATCTAAGGTCCCTATCTCACATGCATACATACTAGGGACGATTTAGGCAGGAGCTAGTTAACCTTCTACCTTGTCTTTGGAGTGTGGGAGGAAGCCGGATTACCCGGAGGAAACCCACGCAAGCACAGGGAGAAGTGCAAACGAAGCCGAGAAGAGGGATTAGCCCCTCTGTCAGGTTTTAAAGGAGAACTATGCGGTAAGTGTTGTTCCCCATAGTTCTCCTCAGGGTCACGGGAGGACACAAACTAGCGTCCTCCCGTCACCCTAAGCTCAGTATACCGCGAGCTACAGCTCGCAGTATACAGCTCGCAGTATACCGAGACGCCGCAGCTGAAACGGATCCTGACAATTATGTCTGGATCCGCCCAGCTGCGTGAGTGACAGCTGGCTCTGCCTATCTAGATTTTTCCATTACTTTCTGTCTCGGGGACAATGGACAAACAGTGAGGGTGATTCTATCCAGGTGGGACATAGGCAGCAATAGAAGAAACCGGAAGGAGTGTAGAAGTAGCACTGGAACCCTAGAATTGTCCCAATGGTGTTGCATTGGTGTTTATATTCATATATAGTTTCCCTTTAATATGATGCACCACGGGGAATTATGTATTGTTGGCTATAATAAAATGTGGTCGTTGTTTTTGGCATGTCTGGATACTTTGATGTTTTTGATGTAGTCCTTGTGCCTTCTGCTGACCCGGGGTAAGAATACAGCCCGCCGTCCTCTTCTTTCATGCCATCCACCTTCTCCGTTCCATATCTCAGCACTTCCTGTGTGGCAGCCGGCAATGGCTGCAGGGGAGGATGCTTGTAAATGTAACTTTATTTGTTCTTTTTGACAGCTGTGGTAAGATAACGTCAGGAGATGCGGGATGATTGATGGAGTCTCTGTGTCCTGCAGTGTCCATAACCCCTCGGGGAAAAAGGACACCAAGTGATGACAAACCGTATTTATTATTAAGGGAAAACATGAACCCTGACCACGCACTTGGCCACACTTCTGATATATGATGGAAGTATGATTAGGGTTGCCGCCTTTTCTTTCAGCGAAACCCGAACACGGAAATGTTTTTGGGAGAATGAGTTGCGGCTTATTCATATGTATATAGCACTACCCATTCATATATAAATATTACAGTCGAGAATATTTTCAGTGGGGGGCCAGTAGCCCTTACCTTAATTTTGGTTGCCCCAGTCTGCCTGACATCTTGTGTCGGGGTTTCTGCTGCCATGAAACCCGGACACAACATTCAAAACATGGACTGTCTGGGGGAATCCTGGACAGGTGGCAATCCTAAGTATGGTTGAGCAGGGCATAATAGAATGACCCTATGGGCTTTTTGATAGCTACAGACGTCTACAATGGACAACGCCAGCATTGGTATTTTCTTGTACTATGGATAGGAACTTTGTGCATTTGTATTTATGGTCAAGTCTCCACCCCCCCACATGACCTTCTTATACCTACTAATTCCTGATCCAGCAAGCTATCACCTGTCTGTCAAAGAAAATCGTAAGGGAAGGTGCTCTGCAGTAGAATAGCTCTCCATGTTGGGGGCAAGGGAGTGGTCAGTTTTTTTTTTTTTGCTCAGCTGCAGCATAGATTAGTTTTGTCACCTTCTTGTCTGTGCTGTGTGAATCTCAGAACTGGTTGGTTTGGACATAAATGCAACCCATTTGGCACGCAAAACGGCCCTCATATATTCATTACATCAGTGCAATTAACCGTATGCTTAGAGTTCAACCTCTGATCCTCAGCATTGCTTGGACCAGAAGAAGGGATCCACATGAGGTTCCTGGTTACGCCTCTGGTTCTGCAACTGTAATCCCGGCGGTGCGTGGAGAATATGTCCCAGCAGGACCGTTGCATCCATCGTGCATCACATCCCACTTAGAAGCAGCACTCGATTACTTCATGTCCATGAAACAGACAAATAGTGTAGTGGAGTTTCAGCTGGATTTCATCAGTGCTGTAACTAGGAAGTACAGTCAGCGGGCCCCAGCTGAATTATCCGGAGCTGACTTTCTTGCATTGCAACTTTCCAGCAGCAAGACTTGGCTTCTGTTACTCCGTAACCGAGTTTTTAATTGGGTGACATGATGCAAAAGGTGCAGGTTTGCTGCAAGCTGGAGCAAGGCACTAGTTGATGTATGGAGGTCCTCTTTCATCAACTGTTTGCATTGTGGCATCAAGTCTGCTTTAGAAAATGGTAGTTGAACAGTGAAAGAACCAGGCGGGTTATGTTCGTGGGGCATTACCGGAAGAACTTATTGTGGACGCTTTGAGAAATCGTAAAATGGTCCTTCACCCTCTTTAATCACTTCCCATCTTTTTCTCCTAACAACCTGCACCCCATCCCTTCCCCCTGATACAAAATCCTATGTTTGCCCTTTTGCTGGTCCTCATCCTACACTTCCAACTTTTTCACCAAGCTGAGAATGATGACGACCCCCCCCTCGAACCCCGTTCAGCACCTCTTGGGATACTGCCATCATGCATCCCAGGAGCCTTTGGACAATCTTCGCTACACTGTGCATGTTTCCCGACCATACTGTGTATGTGCCCTGGTGCGTCATCAGGGGCCGGCTGCAGCAATCAGGAAAAGACTCCTAATGGCATCAGAAGAATGATGGTGGCATGGAAGCCTGTGTGTTGCAATGGAGGGGCCACTTACACCTCCTGCCCTTCCACAGGAGTGCCTTGAAATCCTTCTGGTGTGAAGAGGGCTCCTGATGTAAAGGGGAGGTTTCTGGTGTGAAGGGGGGGACTCTGCTGTGAAAGTGGGGGACTCTGCTGTGCAAGTGGAGGACTCTGATGTATACGCGGGCTCCTATTGTGAGAGTGGGGCCTCAGATGTAAAAGGAGCGGGTTCCTTGTGTGAAGGGGAGCACTGATATGAAAGTGGGGGGCTCTGATGTGAAGGAGGGCTCCTGATTTGAAGAGGGGACTTTAATGTAAAGAGGAAACTCAATTTCTTTGTGTTTTTGCATGTGGTCCCCCTTTAAAATCTATGACATTTTAGACTGGGGTGCCTCGAGATCTTGAATACTTTTATAAAGGATCCTGTGACTGAAAGAAGCTTGGAAAGAGCTGGTCTAGAGAACTGGTATACCATGTTGTCACAATTATTAGGTAATAATGGCTGCCTCTATTCCCTATACTTTGCTCTATGCCGGAGCTATAGGAGCTTTTCAGTAGAACAGCAGTGCGGGGAGCACAACGTGCAGTGCCCATTTCTCCCGGAGTCTTGTACTGGTCTGATAAGAACATTCTGGTTGGCTGATCTGGTTTACTGCACTTTGCACTGTGGCATTCCGCCCCTGCCGGTTATTGAATAAGGCTGATAGTGTTATTGACAAACCCGCCTCGGCCTAGTCACTAATACATGCTCATAGTACTCTCCCCTCTCATGAATGCAGGAAGTCAATAGACGGGACATGAGGGGAATAAATAGTGTCTCTGAGCTGGCTGGTACTGCCGCATCTCTTCGAAAGGTTAACTGCTCGATGAAAACACGGTGACTCCTGACATTTCCACATCTGTTAGAAGTGTGCTGCAAAAAAACCCCAAAATTGGGCTGGAGACAATTATATAAAGTACACTAAAGTGGTGGCATTGGTGCTAGCTTTTATTTTTATTTTTGCGGTGGGAGCTGATTGGTTTCTGGAGGTAGCACCACAGCGTTTTTTTTAGTGGTGTCTGTTGAATGCTGGAATTTTTAGAGGGCTGGTACCCGCAAATGTAATAAGCTGGCTAGTCAGCCATTATCTGCCTCCCCTTGAGACCCCGTTCACACCGGGGCGGTTCATCCGCACGGATCCGCTGACATGAACGATCCCATACATTGCTCCCATCCCCTGCCCGAACTGCTCCCTGCACTATTTTTGCCGCGCTGATTAGTACAGTTAACATATAGGTTTCAATGGACCGCGCTGATCAGCGCGGTTTTGAGTGTTATTAATTGTGTTTCAGTGTTGAAACGCAATAAAAACTCCCAAAACCTCCCTCGCGAGATCAGCGCGGTAACCGCGGTGATCCGCAACCGCCCTGGTGTGAATGGGCTCTTAGGCTTGGCCTAGCCTGGCTTAGGAGGGGCCAGGCCAGAAACCAGATAGCTGGTCTAGTTTTGAATGCTACAAAAACTTCTGCTGACTCCTGGATTGGGCATACCGGCTCCTGAACTCCATATTAATTTGTCCGCCCTTGCTCTAGGCGCCATTCATACCTAACTAGACATGTTGCTGCTTTGCTAGAATTTGTTGCTTGATGCACCGACGTACGTTGCGGTTAGGGTTGCCATTTCCTCTTTCACGGAAACCCGAACACTGTAGCGATGTACGTAGAATGAGTTGCGGCTTATTCATATGTAAATATCACAGGCAAGACTATTTTCAGTGGGGGGG
>NW_017307147.1:81491-82783 GCF_000935625.1 Nanorana parkeri
GGGGGGGGGGGGGGGGGGGCAGTAGCACCTATCTTTATTTTGTTTGCCCCTGTCTGCCTGACCTCATGTGTCCGTGTTTCTCCTGCCATGAAACCCGGACACAGCATTCAAAACCCCAGACTGTCAGGCTGAATCCCGGACAGGTGGCAACCCTAGTTGCGGTAGACTCATTGCTGCATGTGGCCATCCAATTCATATGGATAATACCATTTGCTTATTTAATACCATTTGGTCTGAAAGCAGAAGGTCCCCTTTACTGAAGGCCCCCCTCAAACTCAAGTGGCCTAAAAAAGCTTTTGAGAAATAAAGGTATTGCAAAGAAAAACGTACTTGCCCAACCCCAATTTTGCAAAGGTCTGGGAAGCTTGGAAAAGGTCACTGGGCCTTTAGTGGTGCTTCCTGGGGAAGCTGGGCTCTCAAAATCCCATGAGACTGCATTCCTCCATGGGTTGCTCCCTAACATGAAGCCAATGGTTGGCTGCAATGGCTCCCTCTATAGATGCTGTGGAGATGTGAGCCTAGCTATCCACAGGAAGTGTATTAGTCGCAGGATCACCAGGTGAATACAAAGAGGAAAAAAACTAAACAAATGCAGCCACCAGGTCTAAGGATTTGTAAGCTTCAATATAATCAACTTTTGTTTTCTTTTGGTTTAGATATGCTTTGTTTATTTGATAATACAAACGATGAATAGGTCTGTGCCATTACATTGAAGGACTGTTCCAGGTCTGGCTTTGGAGCCATTCTATATACATTTTCCTGCTACACTCACCCCGAGCTTTGGTGTGCACCCCGGCAGAGTCCTGACACGCTCAAGGTTAAGCAAACTCCGGCCCTCCAGGGTTTATTGCTTTCTCCGGACCCGTCACCCAGAATGATTGGCGTTGCTGGCACTCTTTTATAGTAGTGTGTTTCATTAGTTTTCCGTTTTTGTTGTTTTTTGTTTGTTTTTTTAAATCCTTTTCAAGAAACCAAAGAATATACACTCTGCTCGGGTTTGATCTGATAATACGATTCCACAAAGCAATAATTGATTTGCTTGTGAGGAACTTGTACTCCTCGAATTGTTTACAGCATGTTACGCTAGTTTAAGACATCTTTTCCGCTAATTAACTCTGGCACACAGCAGCGTACCACTTAACATGAGGACACGCGGTACTGGAGTGGATTTGAAAGCGCTGTCTATTAAATGGCCTGTGAAGGTGAGGTTAACTCTTCGTATAGCAGGGCTTCCAGCTCCAACTGGGACTTTTTGGTGGTGGGGGGCAGGATTGGGTGCAGTGCAAGGGGTG
>NW_017307147.1:82833-87990 GCF_000935625.1 Nanorana parkeri
TGCAGGGGGCGGAGGGTCAGGATAGTGCAAACTGACAGCCATAAGTACAAATATTCAAAATGTGCCCGCTTCCGCCGTATGTCAAAATCTGTCGTCTACCAATAGGCATCTCTTATGATCAAGCATCAATCTTCTATATTACATGTAACCACTTGGATTTATTTTTTGAAACATTTTATTTTAATTTTTTAGTTAACTTTAATTTCGTATACAGAGCAGAACTGGTTGCATACACTTTTCAATGGCTCCCAGTTGATCCATAGACTTGCATTGCGACAGAGTTGGGAAAGCCCTGTGGCAACCTAAACACCCAAACAGCTGCACACCGATGAGATCATGGCATAAAACAAGCTTGACTCCAGCCCTGCTGCACAGTCCCTGTATTCCACCAACGCTAACGCATTTCACCCTAATCTGGCTTAATCTCTAGGTGCTTCACTCTGATCAGACTTTATCTGTAGGCTTTTCACCCTAATCGGGTCTAATCTCTCCAATTTAAGCCTGACCTGGCCTAATCTCGACATGTTTCACCCTGATCTGGCTTAATCTCTAGACGCTTCACTGTGATTGGACTTTATCTCTGGCTGTTCACCCTGATTGGGCCTAATCTCTACAATTTAAGATTGATCTGGCTTAATCTCTACATGTTTCACTCTGATCAGGCTCAAACTCTACGCATGTCATCTCCTATTTTGGCCTGATCTGGCTTAATCTCTACATATTTCCCCCTGATTGGGCTTAATCTCTAGGTGGGTTTCCTCCGGGTATTCCGGTTTTCTCCTACACTCACTCCAAAGACATGTTGGTAGGTTAATTGACTCTTGCCTAAATGTGAGATGGGGACCTTAGGCTGTAAGCTTCTTGAGGGCAGGGACTGATGTGAATGTGCAATAAGTAAAGCGCTGCGTAAATTGTCGGCATGTCAGGGAACCAAAAAACCAGACAGAAACCCAAAGTGCAGGTTTAAAAAATAAAAGTTTATTGAAAACAACAATGACAAAAAAGGTGGAGAAAGTCCAGGACATCGTCCGAGCCAAGGCAAAGGTCACATGCCATGGTAGGTAGTAAGCCAAAACAGGTCAGGGAACACTGAGAGCAGGATGAATGGAAACAAAAGCCAGGAACCAGATCAGTCAGCTGGAGTCAGGGTCATACACAGAGAACAGGGACAACAGCAGAGCACTTGGTAGATCGGAACACGCGCAAGGGCCGAGGCTGAATGGACAAGCTAAAGGTTTAATAGTGAGCTGGTGCTTACATCATCGATCTGAGACGGGGGTTTTGTCAGAAGTTGCAGATGATGTTTATGGGCTTGGTCATAAGAGGGTGCAAAAGAGGAACAACAGTGTCAGACATATTGCAAAACGAGTAATACTGCAGCTGACTGGAGGAGGAAGGGTAAGAAACCCTGACAGTAAAGCGCTGCGAAAAGGCCCATATTAAAACAATACATTTTTTCATATCTGTAGGTTTTGCGTGTAGAAGGTATGATGTTTTGGCCTATAAATGAGGAATGAAACCTATAGACTGACACAGTTGACCTCACCATCTGAAAATACTCATAAATAAGTGCTGACTTGACACTGACTTTCTAATCTGTAGTTCAGCGACTCCCATACTGAAGTATGCGGTCCAGTTTTGGTCACCAATCCACAGAAAGGATGTCCTTGAGCTGGAAAGAGTCCAGAGAAGGGCAACTAAACTAATTAAGGGGATGCAGGACCTAAGCTATGAGACAAGGTTACTAAATTTAAACATGTTCACGCTGGAACTGCGGAGATTAAGGGGGGACATGATTTTCATGTACAAGATGTTCAATGGAGATAGCAACATCAGCAAAAAACTTTTGACGGTAAACGCCATAACAAATACTAGAGGCCACCACCTAAAACTGGTGGAGAAAAGATTTCATCACGCGGGGCGTAGGGGTCTTTTCTCAGAGCGGTTAGGGTCTGGAACTCGCTGCCGCAAGCAGTGGTATCAGCTAAGAGTATTGAATCTTTCAAAAAGCATTTGGACGATTTCCTCAGAGACTGCAACATACAGGGGTACAAGTACCCTTAAGAACAAGACCACACATGGACTCATTACGGAAAATTGTATACTTACCTATCGGTCATTTTCCTTTCCTGACGCCAATACATGGCAGCATACAATGGGGCGGAGCCATGCCCATTGTATGCTGCCATGGATTGGCGTCAGGAAACACACGCATACACATGCAGAATCACATGCACACACACAATGGGTTGAACTTGATGGACCTGTGTCTTTATTCAACCTTAAATACTATGTAACTATGTAACCATACTGAAACCAGAAACAGCCAGGCAACAAGCTTTTTGAAAGGATGAAGATCGGATCTTCACCGGTAAGCACTTGATGGAATCATAGATCCAGTTTCAACTTATTGCATCATCATCACCATTTCTCATACATAGCCAACGTTTCGGGGCCACACAGGGTCCCTTCCTAAGGGTGACGTGGTGACCATGTGTATGACAAATGGTGACAATGATTCAGTAAATTGAAAGTGGATCTATGATTCCATTGCACGTGTTCTGGTGAATATCTGATCTCCATTAGGAGTTGCACATGGCGCCATCTGTGTCATCACTACGAGCACCACCATTTTGCCAGGTCACAACGCAGCATGGAGTGCAGGCGACTAAGGACGCTCATTTTGAAAGAACGTCGGCATCCATTTATCTCATCAGTTTCTTGACGCTTCGGCCGCTATCTTTGGGCGCTGTGTATAGAAAGACGTAGAAGAACTGCGTGCTTTGACGGTGTGTTCCCATGCCGATTTTTTTTTTTTTTTCTCATTTTTTTTTTGTGTTAAGCCGAATTTTTTGTTTTTTTTCAGCTGCGCTGTACAGAAAAGAATGGGACTGACACAAGTCCAGATCAATTAAAATAATAGTTGGATTATCAGGCAGGAGTTTGGGTCTGGATTCATTACCGCTGATCGGTTTAGGGAGAAGACGATCAATCAGCGCTGTTTATTTGAGGAAGGAACGCTGTGCGGCCCAAAAAGATGAAATACAAAGGGATTTCAGAGGAGGCATTACTCCTGACCGAATGTTAAATTGGCCTATTATTTCAAGCTGATAAACAAAAGGATATGCAGTGTCTGGAAATGCCCATCTATTATGTATTGTGAAATATAGATGGGCTATCACCGAAGATTACTATCGGCCAAAGGCTGATTTACTATGCTGGTCACAGCGCTTTGCTTTATGACAATTGCTTCCATTGTTGGAAAGTAACAGTTAAGGAGCTTATTGATCAGAGCTGATGGTCTACGCCGATACGAGCCGCACAAGGAAATGGCGCAGGCCGGTGTTTTATTCTTAAAGCGGGACACTGCACTTGCGGAAAGTACACAGCTGCATTTATGAAATGATTCCCATAAATACCTTGTGGTTCACACCACATCGAGATCATTTCTGGACCCAAAATGCATCCTAATGTATTCGTATGCTATTTCTGGCCTCTGTTTGCACCAGCGAAGCCCGTTTCAGCCCAGACCAGAAAAATACTGCATGTCTCATTTTGTCTGGTCTGGAATGCACTGGATCTGCGGGCAGGTTCACACCATTTTCCAGACCAGATCTGGGCCGGAAAATGGTGTGAACCTGCCCTCCAGGTAGCATTAACCACCTCCTGTCCATGGCCCTGAATGGCCGGACAGGAGCCTTACCGGAGCGGAGGGTATCTTAAGACGTCCTGCCCCTCCACCCGCTCATGCGCGACACCCAGCACGCACATGAGTGGGGAAACTGTCAACCATGTAAACAGCCAGCGATGGCTGTGTACATTCAAGTGATCAGATGTCTCTAGAGACGCCCAATCGCTTGTACTAGCTGCGGGTGTGCCCCCTCGTACCTCCGCAGCTGCTGGTCCCGAGATCCGCTGTGCTCGGTGCGGCGACGCTGTCAGTGGAGATAAGTACACGATATCGCCTTGGATCTCCTCTCTGGTCCCCGAATGTAGGAAGTGATGTATATTACATCACTTCCTGCATTCAGTGTCACTCTCTCCGGTTACAGATGCCGGTGAGAAGCTAAAGCGCAATTTTAAAGCTTGACATGTTTGGTGTCTATTTACCCGACATGACCCCGTCTTTTATTTTACCAAATAATTTGGGGTGATGATAATACATTTTTCATAACATTTCATAGGGAAACAGTTTTTTCCCCCAAAAATTTAGGGTACGTTTTTTTGTTGTATAATAAAAACCCCAGTGGTGATTAAATACCACCAAAAGAAAGCTCTATCTGTCCCCAAAAAATGGTATAAAATTAATTTCAGTACAGCGTTACATGACGGAATAAATTTCAGTCAAAGTACCGCAGCGCTGAATACTGAAAAATGGCCTGGCCAGGAAGGGGGTGTAAACACTGCGGTCAGCAAGTGGTTAGAACAGGCTCCCATGATGCTTTGCAGTATGCTTAATAATACCTTTTGGCGAGAAGGGACTGGTGCAGAGGTTAGTACTGGTTGTTGCATGGGAAGTGTCAGAGTTTTGTGTTAATCATCATGATCAGTATTAGTGGAAGGGAGTAAAACATTATAAAAAAGGATTTGGTTTCCTGTGGTGTTTTCATGGGGGGTCCACCAGGATGTTTTTTTTCCTTGAGATCCCATTCCCCAATCTTCTCGAGGCTCCATGAACCTCAGCTTTGAGCATTTCTGGATTTAGAGATGTCAGAATGCCAAACAAAGCAGCAGATCGGGGACTCTTTGTCCCTGATCTGCATGAGCTGGAGGCATCAGGGGTCTAATAGACTCTCCATAAAGAGTACCTGTCGCTAACAATATATTACTACATAGGGGGCTTACCAGCCTGCTTGTTATAGTAATGAAATTATACACACTTTAAGAAGCCTGTGCTTAGATAAGTCTAATTTGCAATACATTCGGTATCCGCATGCACACTAGCGGCAGAAGAATCATTTTAAGTCCATCGTTATGGTTAACTCTGATGCAATGAGCTGTAAAGCTTACCAACGTGTTTCCTATTTAGAATTTTGGGCATCGTAGCTGTTTGCCATTTCAGAACCACACACACAAAATATTTTGGTACTTGTAAATGTGACGTGCCTGTTATAGTTAATGAACAATTGAGAGCTTATATTGTGTATGTGCATAGAT
>NW_017307147.1:88096-96846 GCF_000935625.1 Nanorana parkeri
TATTAAGATGTATAATATATCAGGGAGCACCCGGCTACTTTTTCATCCCACCCATCCAGAGAAAATTTGTGGGAAAACACTGCCCAGTAGAGGGGAACCTTCACCTCTGATACGCTATAAGAAATGTGATCAGTTGCTATGAGATGAGAGTATTATTACGCCGCTGTCTTTACAGACATACTTCCCCTTGTCCTCATGATGCAAATTTTAGGAGGTCTTCTGTGTAATTCCCTCTGTAAGTGAACCAAGAAACAAATTGGTTCTGGCTGTCAAGCATCATCCATTGCTGTAAATTGCTCCCGACTGTCCTTGCAAAATTTTTCTTATCTTTAATTTATAGGATATCTGGACTGCGAAAGGCTCCAGTAATCAACTATAAATTAATATGCGTGTAAGATTTTAGACGGTTTTAGAGCAAGTTTTCCAATTTGCTTCTATAGGCTTTTTCTGATTTTAATTAGGCCTTCGGTAATCCGGTACCCATAAAACAAGTTCCTGCGGAGCTCCTGTTAGCAGGTTGAGGAGGGATTGTGTGTCGTATTACTTTGCCGGGGCCATAACTGCCTGTTTTATGGACAGTGCAGTCTGATAGGGAGAAATATTGAGCTGGTTTTAGAACTGTACAGCTCAGGGGCACTGGCTTTTTAGTCTCGTGTGTGTCAAAGTAATTTACTAATGGAAAGACTTGTTTAAACATGCCACATGGGTTCTAGTCTAACAGTGCCTTTGCTAAATGATATTTGACACCTGACCATTATATCTACCTATGTGGACATCCTAAATTATTGAGTTCAGGAGTTTCAGTTGACGAGTACTGCTAATGCTACAGCATAAAATACATTTTAGACTATTCTTAACTTCCTAGCTTATGACAGCAGTTTGATGAAGGCCCTTTTCTGTTGCAGCAAGACTGTGCCCCTATGTGCACAAAGCCAACTCTATATAGACATGGTTTGATGACTTTGGTGTGGAGGAACTCAAGTGGCCTGTACAGAGCCCTGGCCTCAACCCTAGTGAACCCCTTTGGGATGAATTGCGAGCTGGAGCGTCTTCTCCAACTTAAAAGAGAACTATGGGGTAAGTGTTTGTTTTTCCCCATAGTTCTCTTTAGGGTCACAGGAGGACATATACTAGCGTCATCCTGTGAACCAAAGCTCAGTATATATCGCGGACAATATTGTGAGCTCGAGGTATACTGAGATCGCCGCAGCCGGGACGGATCCCGACATTACTGTCAAGATCCACCCAGCCCCATGAGTGACAGCTGGCTCGGCCTATCTAGAGGCAGAGCCAGCTGTGCCCGCCTCCTTCCTTGTTTGTTCCTCCACTCAGTGCTGGAGGATCGGAGAAGGGGGGAATCCCTGCGGGGACCTGTGACTGACAGTCACAGCTCACTGCAGGGAGATGATCGGGAAGTGATCGGTGCATGTTTCTGCTCCCTTCCCGATCGATACAGCCGACCTGTGACAGCGTCTTTGTCACAGATTAGCTCTAACTATGAGGATGAGTTTAAATCACTCACCTCATAGATCTCCTTTAACTATGTCCTCACAAATTCTCTTCCTAGCTTGTGACAACAGTTTGATGAAAGCCCTTTTTTTTTGCAGCAAGACTGTGCACCAAGCCAGCTTCATATAGACATGGTTTGATGAGTTTGGTGTGGAGAAACGCAAGTGGTCTGTACAGAGCCTTGACCACAACTCTACTGAACCCCTTTGGAATGAATTGCGAGCTGGAGCTTCTTCTCTAACTTAACTATGTCCTCACAAATTGTCTCCCTAGCGTGTGACAACAGTTTGAGAAAGGCCCTTTTCCATTGCAGAAAGCCTGGGTCCCTGTGCATAAAGTCAGCTCCATAATGGCATGGTCTGAAGAGTTTCATATGGAGGAATTTGAGTGACCTGCACGAAGCTCTGACCTCACCCGTACTGAACAACTTTGGGATGAATTGTGAGCCAGAGCTTCTTTAACTTTACTATGACTTCATAAATGTTCTTCCTAGCTTGTGACAACAGTTCGAGGAAGGTCCATTTCCATTGCCTTTATAGAGCTGGCATTGCACATAGGGACACAGTCCTGCTGCAATAGAAAAGGGCCTTCCTCAAACTGTTGTCACAAGCTAGGAAGAACATTTATGTGGTCATGGTGAAGTTAGATAAGAAGCTCTGGCTCACAATTCATCCCAAAGTTGTTCAGTACGGGCGAGGTCAGGGCTTCGTGTAGGTTACTCAAATTCTTCCATATGAAATTCTTCAGACTATCAGGTCTATTCACTAAAGGGGGAAGAGTTTGGAGAAGGCAGGAGAAGTGAGCGATCTAGGACAACATAGCTGAACTGGGAAGTGAGCTAAATTGGAGGATCTTTCTAAATCAGCCATTTTAGCCTACATTGTTCACTTCTCCTGCCTTCTCCAAACCCTGCACCCTTTAGTAAATAGACCAGCATGCCTTTATAGAGCTGGCATGGCACACAGGGGCACAGTCTTGCTGCATAGTCTGAAGAATTTCATATGGAGAAGTTTGCGTGACCTACACAGAGCCTTGACCTCACCTGTACTGAACAACTTTGGGATGAATTGTACGCCGGAGCCTCTTATCCAAGTTCACTATGCCCTCACAAATTCTCTTTTAGCTGAATGAGCATATATTCTTGTGGAAAGCCTTCCCAGAGGAGTGAAACCTGTGATAGCCGCAAAGGGGAGGAGCAGGGGACAACTCCATATTTATGCCCATGGTTTTGCAAAAGGATGTCCAACAAGCTCATACAGGGGTGATGGTTCAGGTGTCAACAAACCTTTGGCAATATAGTTGGACATTATAGTGCGGTGTAGCCCTGTACCCCATACTTAGCTCCCTATTGCCCATTTACACCCTTCCTTCAAGATTTTCCAGGCCACCCTTAATCCCAGGGCCGGTCTGTCTACCAAAAAGCAGCTTCCTACATTTCCAGATCTGAAATAAAAGCTGTCATTCAAGCGTACAGCTGTTCAATTAAACTTTCCTCCCTCTCTGCGAAAAGTTGACGGAAATTTGTGGCGTGTTCCTCCTCGGTGTCTCCTAATCATGGTAATTTAACAGATTCTGTAATTACCTGCCTGCTACGGATATATCTTGATTGCTGTTTTTTTTTTTTGTCCGTTCTTTTTGCCGCTGGAAATTTACATCTAATGAGCGCTGTGTTCATTAGCTGTCATTGTATAGGGGTGGTCCGACCTTCCGAGCAATCTGTTCTGTCATTTTCCTTTCCCATACGCAGCTTAAGGAAGGACTCCCGTCAGAATGAAAAGTCGGATGTTGCTGCAGAATGGAGCCAAATTAATGCAGCCAATGGACATTTTCATCTCATTTCTGTGCAATGGGAGAGAGGCTGATTTCGAAAATGACCCTTCACCCTCGTAAACGTATTAAAAGTCTTGTAATCCAAGTGTAGCGCTCACCCCCGAAGGAACCGCTGAATGCCCGGTTCATCTCTAGTCTGTCTAGGGTATGATCTTCAGCTGCCCACCCATTGGCATTAACCGCCCTTCTTCTAGTGCACACAATAGCTGATGTCCCCTCCAGTAGTATAATGCAGAATAACATTTATTGAACATCTTTACTGGGGAGAGAGGATATGGGGGTTCTAAGCCTCCAGGGAGTAACAGATATAAGCTCCAGACTCACCAGACCCGGTTGGCGTATCAGTGTAGATCCACTTGAGAGACAGCGGATGGCAACTGAACTAGCAGATGAGCAAGGATGAACACAGATCCTCAAAAGGAGAGACACCGGCCATACTCCTAAAGTCCTTAGCTTCCAGGAAACTTCATGAGCCATCATTGGTCCTGGGTCTCTTCCTCTAACAGCAACACAGACCTCCATGTTGGAGGCCTCAGGGAGGCATTTCCCTCACTCAGCCTATGCCCACCCCCAGACCTCAGGCTTAGCCTGGGGGGCAGGCTGAACAGCAACCAGCCCTAATCCATGGCTGGTCCTGGCTAGTCTGAGCACATGGCAAATCCTTCCTGTATATGTACCCTCTCCCAGCATGCACCACTGGTTGAGAGAAACCCACTGATTGGCAGCTGTACTGTACATACACTATAGCACCCCTGGTTGGCTGTCCCACAATATGACAGTCACACTCCGCCCAGGGCGGTACAGGCAATGCCAGACACCTGGAATTAACCAGATAAACGCCACTCAAAATCCAGCAAGACTGACTACAGCCCTGGCTACCACTAACTGTCTAGTAGCCACATCAAAGAAGGTGATGGGGGCTATAAAAGCACTGTGAACCATCTTTCTTGTATCATCAATGAATACAAAGTGAGATCTGTAGTATTTTTATGTAGACCTTTTCAGCAGATTTGGGTTTCTTTTTAATGTCCTCCTAAAGCTGACCGTACACTATAGAATATGATTGCCCAACGTCATTGGACCTAACTCCAAATATGTAATGCAAGTTTCTACACATCGGATACAAACTGAAAGAACTGTTAAGTTGTCTTCTCATATGACATGGCTTTGGTAAATGTAAAGAGATTGTAAGGTGTATGATCACCCTAAGGCTGCCCTTACACCATGACTTTCAAGTCAGGAAGGCCCATGCACTATATAGTTGATGGCAGATCAAAGGGAGATTGTATAGTGTTTGGTCACCTTAAGTCAATGGTGGTGATCTTGGTTGCTATAGGGGACCTCAAGTGTGTCACATGACATCACTACATTACAACAAAGAATAGTGTACGTGATGCTACAAAAACTGTCAGAGGCTACGGACATGCTGCAAGAGACAATTAGAACCTGGGACTGTTATATGAGCCTGCTGGAGAATCGTGGCATCTGAGTTTTTTTTCAGTCTTCTGTGTCCCATTGGGTAAAACTCTTTCAGTTTCTGTACCATAGACTTAGTAGGAAGTGGGCAGAGTTGTACTCACCCAAATCATGGTCCCAGCTAGCTGTTAGACCGGTCCCTTCAGCCTCCCTCCCCCCTCCGCTCCAGCAATATAATGTCCCTCAGCATCCTTGCATCCCCTACACTGTGTAGAATGTGATGACGCACCGGACCTTAGACCGCTGCAGTGGAGGGGGGAGTGAGGCTGAAGGGACGGGTCTAACAGCCAAGCAAAACAAACGACAAACGCACTCAACAATTTGTTACCAGTTATACAGTAAGGTGCACACGAAATGGGCTTTGAACAGTAGAACAGTAGAAAGGCATCATGGCACACTCACAAACCAGCATGTAAAACAACTTGTCTCACCACTAAGGATAATGACAGAGGTTTGGATACACGTCTTCTGCAAAGGATGTGTAAGCCGCACTGCCGCGCCAAGGCACCTCTTATAGTGCGGCCCTAACTCTAAACTATGAGAGTCTCCATCTTGGAGCACATGGGGCAGAAGATATCAAATTGGGTGCAGGCTTGTCAGGAGGACGCCCCACCTCCTTAAAGGTACAGAAACACACAAGGGATCCCGCACATCCCATTGGCAGCTGAGAAACCCCATGCGTCGCTGCACCAAATCGGTAAAGCAAAACAAACGACAAACGCACTCAACAATTTGTTACCAGTTATACAGTAAGGTGCACACGAAATGGGCTTTGAACAGTAGAACAGTAGAAAGGCATCATGGCACACTCACAAACTAGCATGTAAAACAACTTGTCTCACCAAGAGAGACAAGTTGTTTTACATGCTAGTTTGTGAGTGTGCCATGATGCCTTTCTACTGTTCTACGGGTCTAACAGCCAGCCAGGATCATGGTTTGGGTGAGTATAACTCTGTTATTTTAGCTCACTAGACAAAATCAGCACGTAACCCATGCAGTGCAGGGGTAGCCCTACTGCAAGGGTTAAGATTTTATTTGCTTGAAGTTCTTCAATTATGGAAAAGACATATACGGTGTCAATTCCATCAAACCGGTCAATTCCATAGAAATTAATATCCATCTGGGTGGAAAATCTGATCGCTCGTACCATGTTTTTTTTTCCACGTTAGTAGTTTTTTGAATGCCCATTTGTAACTTTTTGAAAATATGATTGTATATATAATCGTTCTGTGTATTGGCATCGTTAGAAAGTTGTCATCTGAAAAGGTGTTCCCATTGAAAAGTTTCCATCGCTTCCTTATTCGATGACAACTCACAATATTTCACTTTCAGCCTTGGTGACAATGGCCACCAGGATTAATAGAGAAGGTGATAATTCCCAGCAAGAAGACAGATAGCAATATAAATCTGGCCACGGTTCTAACCCTTCCCCACTATATATCCAACATGTAAAAAAACAAATTGGTTTTAAGGTCCTTCCACATCTGTGCTCCCTACGGGCCAACTAAAAAATTACCAATGCCACATGTAACATTCCTGTAAGCAAGATCCATTATCGAAGAACAGAGAAAAAAACACCAAATGGGTTAACAACACAGCAAATAGAAAATGTGAATGATACAAGTCAATAAACCATTAAAATATCCAGAGTCAGCGGGCTATTGTTCCTTAATTGGCCTGAGTAAGCACCTAGGCAGAGAGAACATGGACTACGATCTGCTGGGGCCTGAGGCTTGCACAATAAGTACCAAAGGGACCACAGGTTGAGCACCAGGGTTCTAATCCCATATCCCCATTGCCAGAAGGGAAGGTTCCCATTGAACCACGGGAGGTTTTCAGCTTCGACAGGTTCAGAAAGCCAAAAAGGTGGATCAGCACATCCATCGGGATAGCCAGTCAGCCAGTTAAAAAAACAGTCTATGTTAAAGACATCTTTTGACCAGGCGAACAAGACCTAGCTGGGTAAAAACGCGTCTCTAACATATACTGGTTGCTTTTTGTATTTTTGGCGACATGTTTTTGAATATGTCACTTTTTCAGCTATCCATCATTGCTGAAGCTATTGGCTATTTAGCTTCCCGAGGTTGAGCTGTTTTCACTCGACAGCTTGAACTCGCGACCCTAACACCCCAAACCACTTCCTCTGGAACTTTACATGACCATTATTGCCAATCCCAGAACAGTGATTGATGATGAGAAAACAGGCTTTTTCACTGGCTCCCTATTTACTCAGATGTCCCAGAGGCAGATTCACAAGTGGGCAGCTTAATCCCCTTTTTATGCCTGGATTTCTTTAACTGTCTGCTATCAGTTTTAAAGATCAGTTTCGGATTACATGACACAATATGCAGAAGCCGGCAGCTTTCCTGCTGGTTAAAGGGAATCTGTCACCAAGGGGAGCACCTGTCTCAGAAGCATCACACAGAAGCCCTCTTGGCTTGCTCTGGGTTTCAGTTTCAGAACCCACTGGGGACACTGTCTGTATGGAGTCTGTGTATATGTGGGTTTCCCACTGGGCACTATGGATAATGCTACAAGACAAAGTGACGTGGTTAGCACTTCTGCCTTGTAGCACTAGGGTCCCGGGATCTAATCCTAGTCAGGACAAGACATGTAAGCTGTGTAAAAATTTGGTTCGGGGATATTTCGTTGATTCGGATCAGAAATTCGATTTGGTTCGGGTTTCAGATTCAGACGAAATCCAAATTTTCGTTAGCTTCGGATGAGTTTATGAATATTCGTTGCGAATAACACAGAAAACCATCTACAGATATTAATACTAAAGCTGAGGCTCTCAGACCCGAATGGCATTTGGGAGCTCCTGAATGCAATTCGGAAATTCGAATCCAGAATGCCATTTGGTTCTGGGAGCCTTATACATATATTACTAAAGCTGAGGTTCCCAGACCCGAATGGCATTCAGGATCCGAATTTCCGAATTGCATTCAGGAGCTCCCAAATGCCATTCGGGTCTGAGAGCCTCAGCTTTAGATATATATATATATATATTGTATATGGCTCCCTTGTTGCCGTAACGAAAATTCGTGTTCAGACCCATTCGGATTCATTAAATCGAAAAACACATCTGATTGGCCAGAAAAGTCACATGTCCGGTTCAGTTTCGTTTTTGAACGAGATTCGGTAATGGAAATTTGAATGCACTGGGATTCGGAAATTTGGAACAAAACGAATTGCACATGTCTAGTTAGGACACTATCTGCATGGAGTTTTCAGGTTCTACCTGTGCTTGTGTTGGTTTCCTCCGGGTACTCCAGTTTCCTCCGGGTACTCTCAGTATTCAGCGCTGTCCAAATACTTGCTGGTAGGTTAATTGGCTCCTCTCTAAACATTGTAAGCTCCTTGGTGGCAGGGACTGATGTGTATGTACAGCGCTGCGTCAATTGTTGGTGCTATATAAATTCCTGTAATAAATGTATTCCTCCTGCAATACCTTGGTGAGGTACCACGTAAGCCACCACTATGTATTTGTATTGCAAGAGGAATGTTTCCTCCTGCAATACAAATACCTAGTGGTAGCTTGCTTGGTGCCTCACCAAGTTGGTCTTGGTAGGGTGTCTGAGAATGGTAGGATGACCATTAGATTGTATGCTCCTATGGAGCAGGGTCTGGTGTAAATGTTTCTTTGCACCTTGTGAAATGCTGTGGAATATGCTTTAGGGCCCGGCCATACCATTGCTGAGCCGCAACGCATGGGAAAAGACCCCAGCACACCTTGCTGGAAATGCTGCATGCATGATTTTTGGTCTGTTGTTGCACATTGGGCAGCCAATGCTCAAACCAAGTCCCATGCGTTTGGCCCACCGGGACAGACTAGGTTGGTGTAAATGGGCCCTTACTGCCTGTAACTAGTATGCTGGTTGCGAGCCTGGGAATGAATGCTTCTCAGATGAGTGTCAGGCTTTTGCTCCCCCCCC
>NW_017307147.1:96865-103425 GCF_000935625.1 Nanorana parkeri
CTTATTATACATATTGTCCCCCCCCCTTATTATACATATTGGGTTTTTTCCCCTCTATGGGTCACTTTGTTACCTTTTCAAGGTTGATCAGTCTTGGTCACCTGGGGGAATTGATTTTTCTATGTTTGCACAACAAGGTATGGGCAGATGAGATGGTCCCGGGTTTTGTTTGCAGGTGATAAATTGTTCTCTTATGGTCAACGCCTGACTAGAGAGTCTCTTGTTTCAATGAGGTGGACGTTGGCAGGATGAGCTGGGGTGATGGACGGAAGTGTCAGACCCGAACAAAGGTTAATGTGTATGAGATGGGTTGTCCTCATCGGGGTGGGAAAGTCAATAATAGACTTGTCAGCAAAGTTTAACTAGATTTCAGGGCTGGCTCCCTTCATTTATTTAAAGTCCATTTATTTTTGTCCGGTGATGGAATTATGCAGCGGGAACTGGAAAAACAACTAAAACAATGTAAGTGCTGTATTTTTTTTTTTCATGCAAAGATATCATTAAAACAGTTTGTAGATCATGGCTGTACAAATCCCAGAAGCTTTATTTAGCACCGGGATGGACAAATTCATAAGAAATACAGGAGCCTGTCTATCTATTCCAGGAGCCAGTAGGATTATATCGGGAGCCAGATCCTTTACCAACACATAGAGAAAACCTCAGAAGTTAGGCTCCAGCATTCATTTTTAAAGTGACATTAACCACATACTGACCGCGGTGTTAAACCCCCTTCCTGTCCCGGCCATTTTTCAGTATTCAGCGCTGCGGTACTTTGACTGACATTTATTCCGTCATGCAACGCTGTACTGAAATTAATTTTATACCATTTTTTGGGGGACAGATAGAGCTTTCTTTTGGTGGTATTTAATCACCATTGGGGTTTTTTATTTATTACTATATAATGAAAAAAGTACCGAAAATTTCGAACAAAAGTGTTTCCCCCACGTTATGAAACAATTATTACCCAAATTTTTAGCAAAATATAAGACGGGGTCACGTCGGCTAAATAGACACCAAACATGTCGAGCTTTAAAATTGCGTGCATCCGCGAACTCGCAAAAACTACCGTACCCAAAATTGACCATAGGCGACGCTTTAAAAGCTGATTTTTGGGCCAGATTGGACAAATGGTGGTCTCTTGAGGATTCCAAAGACCTTGGCAGATATTGTTTGCTAGCTATGGTTGGTTGTAAATCTGTAGATCAGGCTGTCCATTTCTAGGCCTTCACCTGTTGTTCTGCTTTCACGCAAGGCTTGGAATAACATTGTTGACTACTGCCTATGGAATGCGCACGTGTAGGAGAAGATTCTTTTATGTGTGCTAGTAACGTGAATGCCTATAAACGAAGGTCTTGTTTTTAAGTGAGCGAGTGTCAGATTGTTTCCAAGTTCCCTCATCAGAAATGTACGTGCTGAGGTCAGCTTGGTGAAAGATGTTTTGCTGGTTGGATTGTTACTTATCATATGGCCGGCATCACGTGTTTATGCACAGTGAAGATTTCTGCTGTATTTCTTTCTTTATTATTTCATTTTGTACTGAAGGGTTTACTTCTCTAAACATGTGATGTTCTTTACATTATGCAGTCAGCTTAAAGCGTTTCTAAATTCAATCGCAGAAATCTTATATAGTGGTTACGCGTTAATGTCATTCCGAAAGCTATTTCTTAATCTCTTTAAATCCGCAGCTTTCGTTAAAATAATAACTGGTGATTCGGCCATGAAGGAGCTTGTTCGGGCACTTCTTGGTGTGGAGTGACAACACTTCTGCATTGTCTCCCCGTCACACTCACTGCCTAAGAATGCACAGACGTGGGCTACCTTTGTTACTGTCAGTCGGTACAGAGCAATGATGTCCAGCCGATACCGGAATCAGTTCATGTAGATTGGAAGAGGCTCAAAGAGGCTAGAGGAGAGCAACAGCACTGAGATGCAACGAAGGGTGAAAAAACCCCATAAAACAGTATTTTATTTTAAAAAGATTTAAGTATTTCATAGCCAGGGCATTGGCATACTACATGCCATCCATTTAGGGCTTACATCTACATTAAATAGAAGTATTGCTTTTTTTAGAGTTCTTGGCTGTTCAGAAAGCCTGACCGGTAGGAATTAGACTTCTGCAACCCCCCTCTATCAATCACTCCACTGGCTTCCAATCGCCCAAACAATAAAATTCAACGTTTATCAATAGTATAAAGAAGTCCAGTAGTGACTGGACGCCCCAGTATCAGGGAGTCCATTGACGATCCCGGCACCTTCAGACGGGCACTAACCTTTTGGGGTGGACCAAAGTGGGGAGTCCAGTAGTTACTGGAGTCCACAGTATCAGGGAGTCCATTGACGATCCTTGCACCTTCGGACTTCCACTAACTTTTTTTTTGAGTGGACCATTTTAATGAGTGGACCTTTTTTGGAGTGGACCTCAACTAAAATATACTCTTATCTGTCAGGTTGACACCCTTATACCCACATTAGGGGTTAGACTGCATCTGATCTTCCACACCTTTAGTTTGCTTTGTCGTCCAATAAGCTCAGAAGGAAAAGTACGGACTAAACTGCAACATAAATGAAATCCCTATTACATTTTATTTAAATTACACTTACAAAATAAGTGTGGCAGGTACTCTAATGTCTATGGTTACAGTAAAAAGAAAGGCAGCGTTGTCGGGTTATGAGCATCATACTGCCGGATACAAATGGTGGCTCTGTTACTTAGGACATGGATGTCGGCCGCGCTGTTGGGTCAGGGAACTTTGCCGAGTGAGAAGTGGATCCGTTTCCTATGGAAATCTGTGTATTGTGAAGGTCCTATCTCTCGAAGAGATTGTGTTTCTAAATCTGGTCACTGACAACAGCTCTGCTCTGTTTACTGACACTTAATCCTCTGAGAGCCAGAGGGGCTGGGACCTTGTTAATTAAACCAGAGAAGAATCCTGCATATTTACAGCAAACAAAGGGGACAAAGGTGAGCAGAGCACAGGAGCGCTCCCCGGTCCTGTGTACATGGTGAGTCCTGACATTCCATCCTTATCATTAGGCTCAATGAGGACAATTCATCAGCAGCACCAGCATAATGAAGTCCTGCTACTGACATTTTTAGATAAAGTTAGCAGTCCTGTCAGGGAGGAAATGGCTTTATTTGAGGCTGAAGTCCGGGCACAAAAACTTTCATTGATATATATTCCTTTATAGCCAAAAGAGATAAATCCACTTTGTGTGCACCAAACCTGGATATTATCTTGCAGCATGCAGAGTTGTGGGAGGTAGCCCATGCTGCCTTCAGAATACTACAGGAGGGGGCGGAGACATGACCAGTCACCCTGCACAATGAGAGAGAGCAGCAGTAACTGGTCTTTATTACAGGAGGGGGCGGAGACAGTATGAGTCACCCTGCACAAGGAGAGAGAGAGAGAGAGAGCGAGCAGCAGTGACCGGTCTTTTTTTACAGGAGGGGCAGAGACGAGACCAGTCACCCTGTACAAGAAGACAGAGCAGCAGTGAGCGGCCTTTATTACAGGAGGTCTCACACTGGATCACTGCACAGATCTGGAAGAAATACCCAAAGTTCACCAAGATTCAAGAAGAATACAGTTTTCTAAATTTTTTATTCGTTTTGCATCTCAGTGCTGTTGAACTCCACTTGGCCTTTTGTAGCCATTTTCTCTCACTCACATGCACCCTGTGTAGTCTTCATCAGGGGTGTTTGTTACATGGTGACAATGCAGGAGTGCCAAATAATGGCTCGAACGTGAAAGTTCCTGGCAGGATCACAAGGTATTATGAAATCCTAAAACCGTTTTTGGAATTACATGAACATATTTAAGATGAATTTCTGGTATGTATAAAATGCACAATTATTATAGATCTTAATTAAATCCCAGCTCTAGAATGGAAAAAAATACACCATTGCAGTGCCCTCCCCCTTTTATATTACAAGGGTTAAAGCGGACCTTTCCACCTTCTCTTCAAAATTACAACAAAGGCACAAACAGATACTTCTAGATAATTGCCGGCTTTTTATTATTTACATACCTTATTTTTCTTTTCCTCCCATTTCTTCTGATAGTGGTCATGTTTACTAAGGGCAGATTCATATATCTCCCTTTACTTCCTGGAACTCTGGCACATGTGACTAGGACATGTGACCATGCACATAATTTCAGGGGAGGAAAATGCCTTTCCCTGAGATCCTGTGAGATTACAGATGAGATTTCCCGGCAATGCTCTGAAAAAGGCATTTTCCTCCCCTGAAATTATGTGCATGGTCACATGTCCTAGGAGGCAATGCTTGGGCACAATTACATCATTTGTGCCAAAGTGGACCAGGAAAATAAAACAATGTATGTTAAAGGAGAACTATGGGGTCAGTGTTTTCCCCCATAATTCTCCTTAGGGTAACGGGAGGACACAAACTAGCGTCCTCCCGTCACCCTAAGCTCAGTATACCGTGAGCTACAGCTCGCGGTATACTGAGACGCCGGAGCGGATCCCGACTTAGACGACGGGATCCGCCCAGCTGCGTGAGTGACAGCTGGCCCTGCCTATCTAGAGGCAGAGCCAGCTGTACCCGCCCCCTCCCCCGTCCGTTCTGCCAGTCAGCGCTGGCAGATCGGAGCGGGGAGAGGGGAATCCAGCCCCTCCCCCTGTCACGGCAGAGAGCCGTGACAGGATCGAGAGGTGAGCGAACCCGGTATGTGTTCGCTCACCTCCCGATCTACTGAGCCGACCTGTGACAGTCTCATTGTCACAGGTCGGCTAGAACTATGAGGTGAGTGAAAAGCACACCCCTCATAGTTCTCCTTTAAGCTAATGAATGTGAGATGATTTTATATCCGTATGCAGAGCTGTGTGCTGATGTGATTTTTAGTCAAAGGGGGTTAAGGTCCACTTTAAATGCTTGATGAATCTGGACACTAGGAAGTAGAGGCTGTATTACTTAGCCTATTCCTTTTACCGGCGCTCTCCATTTCTCCCTGACGGTCCGGGCTGCAGGTAGTCCATCGGTGTCATTACATACAATACAGGACTGGTATTCCTGCATTGTATGTGAGGAGGTAAACATGCAACCGCGACCCAGATTGCCTTAGAGAAGAGGCTTCTGGGGATCGGTCACACAGATACAGGGTATGGTAAGTATTGCACCTTATTCCTCTACCCTTAGGCAAAAATGCTTCCACTGCAAGGGTATTATTTGCTTTATATAATAGATCATTAAATGTATTCTTTAAAGGCAAGAGGTGTAAGTACCTGCATGGGACTCAGTATCAGCCTCTAGCAATTCCTCTACAGCAGAGCTCTGGCAGAGGGAGGGAGAAGCCGCACAAGGAGCAAGTCAGTTGTGCTGCAGTGCATACTCATAGAACTAGGCAGCAGAATGAAGGACCGCTAAGCTCATCAGACTGCTGATTTTTCCTTTTATTGTCCAATCACCGGGGAGGAGACCTATGAGTAGGGTTGCCACCTATCTGGCTTTGGAGTCTTTTGTGTCCAGCCAGCTAGCACCCGGGCACAAGATACTCAGTGCCGACACCAGCACTTTAAATTGTCTGCAGATTCGGCTGCCGGGGTCCTCGGCAAGTGCGATCTCGGGCAGCCACATCAGCCTGAAACCGGATCTTCCTCTGAGCTGCGGGCAGCCCGTGCCTGTTTACAGGCACCCGCAGCTCAGAGGAAGATCCGGGTTTCAGGCAGATGCGGCTGCCCGAGATCGCACTTGCCGAGGACCCCGGGAGCCGCATTTGTGATTGCTGCTCCTCCTCGTCCTTCTCCTCCTCTGGTTCGCTGACACCGCGCTGCCCGCCTGTGTACCCCTGGTGAAACACCATAGCCCAGAGCGCCCTGATAGTCGTACAGCCCCTACCTGATAGTCGTACAGCCCCTACCTGATAGTCGTACAGCCCCTACCTGATAGTCGTACAGCCCCTACCTTATAGTCGTACAGCCCCTACCTGATAGTCGTACAGCCCCTCCTGAGTGCCGCACAGCCCCTCCTGAGTGCTGCACAATGTATTGCTGGGATTTGTAGTCCTATATAGTGGGTCTCCTGCCCACCCTCTCCTCGCTCTCTCCTCGTTCCCCCCTCTATATTCTAAAAAAAAAAAAAATTGCCATGCGGGTGCTAGAGCGTTCGGGTTTCTCTTGAAGAAAAGGTGGCAACCCTACCTAATGAGTGTTACTGAACTGCAGCAGTGAAAAAAACAGGTCTCCTGTCCTACCAGACGTTGTGCTGTGTGTCAGATCTGGTAAATCTCAAGACTGTATGGACAGGAATACAAATCTTCTGGCAGCTAAAACAGCTCACGTATATGTATTTCATGGGTATGTTTTACCTTTGCCCAGGGTTCAGCTCCTGATCTGCTTTAAACCAAGTGATTGGGTTTTGATCTGCTTCAATTTAATACATGGCCGGGGCTTGGTATTGCCAGCATTTTAGCAAGGTAGAATGGCCGAGGGACCAGTGACATCACCCCCTTGTACCATGTAATAGTTGTCATCCGCTTGGCCTATGAACCGCATCATAGGAGGACATGGAAGGCTATTTTGTAGCGGTGGCCACGTAAGAA
>NW_017307147.1:103468-107431 GCF_000935625.1 Nanorana parkeri
TTTAAATCCTTTCGACAGATAAGGCTAAATGGTAAAATAAGCAATCAGGGAGATCATAAAATTTCCAATTGCTTTCAGCTGGGTTTTAAAGCGCTTGGTGTATCGAGTAATTTTTTGTTTTGTTTTGTTTTAATCTCCTTTTCATTCCTCAGTCATATTTAATTGAAAACCCGTCGGCCAAATAGTAATTGAATAGCATTTTCAAGACTACCAATTGATTCTTATATTTTTTTTTTTTTTAAAGAATTTTCAAAAACACCCAAACACTTGACAATCAAAAAAGCAGGAGTCCCAGATCTGATCGAAAAAGTAGAAAACGTTTGGATCAGTGCATGGGTGGCTAGCGTAAATGAACGGAAGGATGATTCCATGGCTCTTGATGGAATACGTAAGTGAACCAAAAGGGTGTCTTTTATAGATTGTTCAGCCGTTCTGCCGTTTAATGCCGTTAACCCTCTTGTTTCTGTGAGTGATTTGTAAGGGGATGTCAGGATGGAAACGGGGGCTTTGATGTTCCTTTTTTTTATTATTATTTTTTTTTTTTCTCTTCACTACCACAAGTAGAATTTCTAAGAACTGCGGTTGGTGTTTCTGCTTCATGTAATCCTGGTTTTCTCCTTGATGTAACATCAGCTGCTCGTGTTCATCAATAATACATAGCGGTATTCCGTGTTGTCTGCAAATCACCGGCATTGCTCTTTCAACATCGCTCTTCAGCGGAGCTGATAAATATGTAGCGTATAAATTCTCCCCTCTGAACTGCATGCCTGTCATTTATTAAGAAGACATCACGAGGTTTTACGACAACCTTCGTTTAGAAATATGGCTGAATGGACCAGTTTTTGGGTGGGACTTGATGGATCGAGTTAGGGCTGCAACAACTAATCGACATCGAAGTTGTCAACTTTTTCAATAATCAATTAATCGGCTTCCGATCAGTTGGCCCTGTTCACGGCTCCACACACGCTGCGCGCCGCACCTCCTCCCCAACTCACGCTCACCGCTGCCAGACCCGCCCGCATCAAAGTTAGCTGCAGCTCTAGATCGAGTCATCTGCTGGCTGCTTATGGCTTTGGATGCTTCAAATGGTGGGTTTCCCCCGATCTGACGTTCTCAGGTCTTTCTTCACCACAATGGCAAGGCTTCTGCTTCCTGATGCCAATAATGAGGACCACCTAATTGTAAGGGTTGTGGATAGAGAGTGGAGATCAAAATTCCATTGTAAAACCCTAATTGTAAGGGTTGTGGATAGGGAGTGGAGCTCGGAATTCCATTGGAAACCAATGGATAGGGAGTGGAGCTCGGAATTCCATTGGAAAACCCTAATTGTGAGGGTTGTGGATAGGGAGTGGAGCTCGGAATTCCATTGGAAACCATAATTGTAAGGCCCCGTTCCCACTGCGCGATATGCAAATCACGTGTTTGTTGCGCTATTTGCATATTGCGCAACATCGCGAGATTTGCCGCGCGATATCGCGTTCAAGCTTGCATTGAGCCAGCTTGAATCGCGGCTAAATCCGCTCCAAAAAGGGTCCTGCTGTAGCGACACACGACCCGCGACAGAGGACCCTTTGCCCCATTGAAATGCATTGGAGCGCGATATCGCGCGGTAATTTGCCACGATATCGCGGGAATTACCGCGCGATAAATCGCTCAATGTGAACGGGGCTTAAGAGTTGTGGATAGGGAGTGGAGCTCGTCGGAATTCCATTGGAAAACCATAATTGTAAGAGTTGTGGATAGAGAGTGGAGCTTGAAATTCCATTGGAAAACCCTAATGTAAGGGTTGTGGATAGGGAGTGGAGCTCGGAATTCTATTGGAAAACCCTAATGTAAGGGTTGTGGATAGGGAGTGGAGCTCGGAATTCTATTGGAAAACCCTAATGTAAGGGTTGTGGATAGGGAGTGGAGCTCGGAATTCTATTGGAAAACCCTAATTTGTAAGAGTTGTGGATAGGGAGTGGAGCTCGGTATTCCATTGGAAAACTCTATAAATCTCCCCAACAAATAGCTAGAGGGGCATCCATCATCTCCTAAAATGTAATTATATTTCAGTTGACTGACTCTGTTTGAAGTGAACCTGCCTTAACACCATGAAGAGCCATCTAAGGTTATCTAAACCTGAAATCTAAACCCAAAATAAAAAAATCAATAAACTGCAGTCTACCAGTCCTTAGATGTGATGACTGCTTTAGCTTCCTTTTTTCCCCTTATTTTCACCTGGTGATCCTGCCAGTACCATACTTCCTGTCCTGGGCTTACAATGGTGACTTACTCTACTGTACCTAAGGAGGAGATGTATTATTAACCCTGGCAGCTCTCTTGATTTGGACTACAAACAATTTCTTATCCCCATTACATGGGGAGAATGGGTTGTGCAGCGCAGGGCTGGGCAAATCCCAGGAGCCAGGTAGCCCATGCTTTTTAAAAATTACATCTGTTTGAGATTTTCTCTAAGCACTGGTTCACAGGTTTTGAGCAGTTCGAAAGCGAAACTGCCCAACACAAGAAATCCCATGACTTTTAATGGGCCCTGGTTCACACCGGAGCAGAAAAACACCAGACACCTGAAAAGATACAGGAGCTTCTTTGCGCAGTTAAGAGCGCTTTTCCTCCCCACAGACTTCATTGGAAAGGCCCAAAAAAGTGCAACGCAAGCATGCTGCACATTTTCGTGAGCGTGTTTGCGCGTTTATACTTCCATTGTTCTTCCATTGACCACAATGGTTTATGAGCTGCCAATCAAAACACGCGTCTTCATGTACGCGCGTTAAAACGCGCATACAAAATGTGCACAACGCGCATAAATGCGCAACTAACCGCATGGTGCTAACGTGCAAAAACGGTGGCGCCTAGGTGTGCACCAGGGCTTAATGCTGGCAATGGAGATGGATCCTAAAAAAAAAAATTATGCTGGCTGCTGGATTGGACAAACTGGCTGCTGAATTCCATATGGACCATTTGGACACCCCTGGTAATGTGACTGGGTCTGTATAAGGTATATACCAGGGGTGTCCAAATGGTCCATATGGAATTCAGGAGCCAGTCTGTCCAATCCAGGAGCCAGCAGTATTTGTTTTTTTTTAGGAGCCAGCTCCATTGAGCCTACCTCCCAACTTAATGAGATGAGCAAGAGGGACATCTTCTAGCACAATGTATCTAGGGAATGGAAACACCCCTGCCATGCCCCATTGGCAGAACCGTTGTATCCAAGCAGCCATGGCTGGATACAATGGTTCTGCCAAGGTGGCATGGCAGGGCCATGGCTGCTGCAGCTACCTGAATACAATACCTGGCAGTGGAGATCCCTCCATCCACACGGTTAGCTGTTGGCACGCATGAAGGGACCGATTGATCTTTCTTTATTCAGCCATGATCCAAGCCAAGAGGAACCCAGCATTTTGTTTGCTGTACGGAGCTGCAAGGCAATGTAGGGAAATGAGTGTGAGCTGCTGGGAATAGGAGATTACAGGATAGCTGTTGCAGGTTTGCTTTAATGGCCAGTGCAAATAAGCTGCAAGTTTTTTTTTTTTAATATTAGCAGTAAGTGAAATGGCTACTAATACATTCAGAACTATACAAACACGACTACACATGCCCATTCACCGAGAGCTGGGGACATTGGACTGCTATGTGAATTCTGTAGCGTGTCCTGTTCTTCTTTGTTAGGAGCTAGCAAAATTGTCTTTTTTCTTTTATGCGATTACAAAACAGGAAGTCTTCTAAACAGCAAGTTTTCTAAAATTGCATTTTAGAAACTATTGTTCCCCACATCGTCCTTCTGATCTGATCGTCTCCTGACACTTTTATATATTCCCCCATCACTTATTATAAAACCTCTTTTACATCAATAATTTATATACTGTATCATTGATGTTTAGTTGGCTTCAAGGCCCAGATGTCATCCACCCTCCTGCTGACCAGCTCACTGGCACTGGATGAGCAGTGGGGGTGTGGGGGGGG
>NW_017307147.1:107508-128369 GCF_000935625.1 Nanorana parkeri
GGTCTGTCCAGCTCTGGGGGCCCATCTTTCTTCTTAAAGAAGTGTCACGGCATGAAGCGGGGGGCTCATTGTACATGTGCTGCCCTTATAGGATCTGCCATTATTAGTAATTCATCTTCCAAGAAGTCCAGTTGTTGCTGCCAGTGGAGGAGAAGAATACCCTCTGTGTTCCTCTGACCTGGAACAAAAGCTCGATGACCTGCACTCTGAAGTCCTTATAGATGTTCTTTTAATGATTAGCAATGGACCAGCAGTCACAGCTTGTGTCTTTTCAGCCTGGGCTCCCGTTGACTTGTGCTGCGTGGAAGGATCCTTCATTAGCGCCAATATAAACAGCCCATTTTCTACGGGTATTTCAGGTGACCATTGATTGTCTTCATGCTGGACTTAAAAAAAAAAAAATATATACACTCAACGGCCACTTTCTTAGGTACACCTTGCTAGTACCCGGGTTCGACACCCTTTTGACTTCAGAACTGCCTTCATTCTTCGTGGCATAGATTCCAAGGTGTTGGAAATATTCCTCAGAGATTTTGGTCCATATTAACTTGAAAACATCACGGGCCCAAAGCGTGCCAAGAATATATCCCCCACACCATTACACCACCACCACCACCAGCCTGAACCGTTGATACAAGGCATGATGGATCCATGCTTTCATGTTGTTTAAGCCAAATTCTGACCCGAGCATCTGAATGTCTCAGCTGAAATGGAGACTCATCAGGCCAGGCAACGTTTTTCCAATCTTCTATTGAATTTTGGGCAGCCTTGCAAACTGTAGCCTCAGTTTCCTGTTCTTAGCTGACAGAAGTGCCACCCAGTGTGGTCTTCTGCTGCTGTAGCCCATCTGCTTCAAGGTTGGACGTGTTGTGCGTTCAGAGATGGTATTCTGCGTACCTAGGTTGTAACAAGCAGTTATTTGAGTTACTGTTGCCTTTCTATCATCTCGAACCAGTCTGCCCATTCTCCTCTGACATCAACAAGGCATGTTCATCCACACAACTGCCGCTCACCTGATATTTTCTCTTTCTTGGACCATTCTCTGTAAACCTGAGAGATGGTTGTGTGTGAAAATCCCAGTAGATCAGCAGTTTTTAAAATACTGAGACCAATCCATCTGGCACCAACAACCATGCCACGTTCAACGTCACTTAACCACTTGAAGACCAGGTGTTTAGACCCTCACGACCCGGCGAGGGGGGCGTGTCTGAGCGGACGTCTAGATCTAGAGAACTCCCGGCCGGACGTTTTTTTACAACGGCCGGCCGTGAGGTAGTTAAATCCCCTTTCTTCCCCATTCTGGTGCTCGGTTTGAAACTTCAGCAAGTCGTCTTCCGCACGTCTAGATGCCTAAATGCAATGAGTTGCTGCCATGTGATTGGCTGATTAGCAATTTGTGTTACCAAGCAATTGAACAGGTGTACCTAATAAAGTGGCCGGTGAGTGTGTATGGGATAAGTACAGATATTAGATGCCATCGTTGTATGAATGCATCTAAGACCTGGATTGCTCCAGTGTCCTAGTGGTCAGTAACTATATCACAACTGTGCTTGTTATTTCAAACTGCACAAAAGTGTCACCCGATTCGTCTTTGACGGCAAGATGGTTGTTCAATGTACATTTGCTTAGACTTGCTGTAGACAACAGAGATGCTTTGCTCAGTATTAAAAACCCAAATTTGAAATGTATACAGAGAGCACAGCTCAGACCGTTTTTTGTTTTTCACCAAGATATGGTTTTCGTACACCAGACCAACCCAGTGGGAACACCAAATGCTCAAATTGTACAAATTTTCCGCAATTTGGACATTCGGAGACTTCCAAATCTCCGAATCCGAATGCGTCCAATTTTCCGTTTCGGAATTTCATATCCGGTCCGAATTTCGTTCAAAAACTAAACTGAATGGGACATGTGACTCTTCTGGCCAATCAGATGTGTTTTTTTGATTTAATGCATCCGAATGGGTCTGAATAAGAATTTTCATTACGGCAACATGGGAGCCATATACAGTATATACATATAATACTAAAGCTGAGGCTCCCAGACCCGAATGGCATTCAGGACCTGAATTTCCAAATTGCATTTGAGAGCTCCCGAATGTCATTTGGGTCTGGGAGCCTCAGCTTTAGTAATATATGTATATGGCTCCCAGACCCAAATGGCATTCAAGAGCTCCCGAATGCATTTCAGACATACGGTTCACATGCTACAGGAAATGGTCAAAGACTAAGGAAATGCTGCAAGAGATGGTCAGAGACTGCAGACATATTACAAGTGATGGTCAGTGAAGATGGATGTTCTACAAGAGATGATCAGAGACTGGAAACATAATATCAGAGTTGTTGGACACTGGGGACATGCTACATGAGATGGCCAGAGACTATGAACATGCTACATGAGATGGTCAGAGACTATGGACATGCTACATGAGATGGTCAGAGACTATAGACATGTTATATGAGATGGTCAGAGACTATGGACATGCTACATGAGATGGTCAGAGACTAGGGACATGCTATATGAGATGTTCAGAGACTGCAAACATGATATCTGAGTTGTTGGAGACTGGGGACATGCTACATGAGATGGTCAGAGACTATGGACATGCTATATGAGATGGTCAGAGACTGCAAACATGATATCAGAGTTGTTGGAGACTGGGGACATGTCCTCAAGAGACAGTTGTAGACCGGAGAAACACTACATGAGACTGCTAGAGAGCACTACTATTAAAACCACTTTACAAATGGGGCTTACTGCTACCCTGGGGTCATCATTGATGGCATGCTTCAGGAAAAGGGTCTCCTCGGTGAGTTTGCAAAAAAATAAAAAAAATGAGGCTGTCATTTGAAGAATGAAGAATGCTGATGGTGAAGAAAATGTTCTATGAATAAAGTTGACGGGCCGGCCGCGGAAAAAGAAAAAAAATACTTATTGATTTTGTGGAGAAAAAGTCAATATTTTTCTTTGCTGAGGCACTTTGCCACATCAGGAAAAAGTTAGCGTGTCTTGTTTATGATTCATGGGAGTCCGAGCTGTAAATCAGGCCGCTCGCACCGCGACAGAGCGAGAACGAGCTTTTCTGTGCGCCGAAAACATGGACGGCGATTGTGCATCAGAAAAAAAGAAAAGTCCACCTTCCGTCTGTTCAGACAGTCTGAGTGCATAATATAGACCCGTCAGAGACATCTTCCAAAAAGGGGGTGGGGGAGGGGTATCACAAAGGGTTTGGTTTATGGTGACCTATTTTAAATGGACTTGTGATTTATTCTCTTTATTTCTTGTGTAGGCTGCGGTAATTATTATTATTATCCATCATCATTAATATTATTTTTATGATTGTTGTGTTTTAATCATTATTTTTTATTATTATTATCATAAATATTTGTATTGGTTATTATAGTTATTATTTTTATAATTGCTAGTAAATGAATAGACTGATTTCTCTATATTTTTGGAGGAAAGATCCCTTACCTCTAAGGTTCCAAGGTTGTCTGTGGTCCTTCTTTTACACACGTTCACCTTTATACCATGTTTCATGTTACATCCAAGTGTGATATGAAACGTGGTCAGATAATGGTCACGCCAGTCGCTGCTACTTCCTCTCTCCCTCCTTGTGCAGGGTGACTGATCTTGTCTCCGCCCCCTCCTGTAATAAAGACCGCCCACTGTTGCTCTCTCTCTTGTGCAGGGTGACTGGTCTTGTCTCCGCCCCCTCCTGTAATAAAGACCGCCCACTGCTGCTTTCTCTCCTTGTGCAGGGTGACTGGTCTTGTCTCCACCCCCTCCCATCATTTTTTGCAGGCATCCTATAGTGGATGGCACCTACTGGGTCCATCCCAAAGCTCTGCACTGCCTATGTACCGAACAGGGATGATGTCACTGCTACTTCTACGAGGTCATATTTGGGCATTTGGTACACGCAGGGTGAACTTGTATCCTTCTTGCCCGGAGTTCAGCTTTAAAGGAAGACTGTACTGTGGAAATGTAGGTTGCCATTGTTTATGATCCAGGAGGTGTTCTGGACATGGATAGCCTCAGAAATATAGCAAACGTGACCGCCAGATCCAACACGGGGAAGGCCAAGGTGAAAACGAGAGTCGCTCGGCAGGTTATATCATGAAGAGAAATGTTCGCTGGAAATGGGATTTTAACCTTCAACTTGATGGTCCTCTGGAAATGTCATTTAATTTATTGCAGCGTTTCATACCAATAATCTGATGAAGTACTTTGTATGTTTTATTTTCTGCGTTCAGGCGCATTAGGAGCCCATTTGGAATGAATTTGATGCTGTAACTCAGTGTGCGCCAGTGCCTCCAAAATGTGTGCGTGCCAATGCCCGTACAGGTGTAAATGGGCCCATTATCAGTGCAGGTGGTCCACTGTGTTCCTTGGAAGCTTCAATACAAGCAGTGTAAGTACCTGAATGTGCCCCTGACAGTCCATGTACAACAGAGCTGGAGTGCGAGAGAGAGAAGCGGCACAAGGAACCAAACAGTTCAACCAACTATGGTACTTCTCGTTGCACTGTCCAGTCACAGGCTAGGGGCGGATCCAGGATGACCCAGTCTCAAAGGAGCAGAGTGACAGAGCGTTGAGCTCATCACTGTACTGCTTCTCCTTTAGGGCTCATCCACAACAATTGCGGTGCGTTCCAGAGGGGTTGCTGCAATGCCATTAACTTCAATGCACCGCCACGCCCCCTCCCGCCCCAGAACGAAGGGGGAAGTTTAGTGAGTGATTGCTGTGCGTTCCAGCAGCTACCACTCTGGAACACGCCGCAATTGGTGTGAACAAGCCCTTGCTGTCCAGTCACAGGCTAGGGGCAGTTCCAGGATGGCCTGGGGCAGAGAAGCAGAGTGACAGAGAGATGAGCTCATCACTGTGCTGCTTCTCCTTTACTGTCCAGTCACTGGCTGGGGGCGGATCCAGGATGACCTAGTCTGAGGAGCAGAGTGACAGAGAGATGAGCTCATCACTGTGCTGCTTCTCCTTTAGGACTCATTCAATTGCGGTGCGTTGCAGAGCGGAAGTTGCTGGAACGCACAGCAATCACTCGCTAAACTTCCCCCTTCGTTCTGGGGTGGGAGGTCAATGGCACCATAGCCACGCCCCCCACCCGCAGTGCAATCAGACGCATGGCAACTCATTGCCTGCATGTTGGTCCACTGTGAACGTAAAAAAAATGCTGCATGCTCACAGTGGACTGGAACACAGGCAATGTATTGCCACGCGGCCAAACGCACTGTGAGGGGTGGGTGGCTGCTGTGCCATTGACTATAATGCAATGCCACGCCCCTTCTCGTCCCAGAACGAAGGGGGAGGTTTAGTGAGTGATTGCTGTGCGTTCCAGCAGCTCCTGCAATTGGTGTGAACAAGCCCTTACTGTCCAGTCACAGGCTAGGGGCAGATCCAGGATGACCCAGTCTCATGAGGAGCAGAGTGACAGAGAGATGAGCTCATCACTGTGCTGCTTCTCCTTTCACCATCTAGTCACAGGTAAGGGTCCAGTGGGTTGCATGATGCCGGCCATCACTCTAAGGACATCTAGCTGCAGAATAAAGTACTTGGGTGGGGTGAGTTGGGGGTTCTTCTTCAAGCTATAAATATTGCGGTGCCTCTGAGATGGGCTTTGGGACCTAGAATGATGTATTTAACAAATGCGATTTTTTTTTTCTCTTGATCTCCGAGAACAAGAAGAAAATCTGATTTATTATAAACACGTATTTGTTGCAGGTTCTTCCTGTTATTTACAGCGTTTTTCATATATTAGCGGCTCGCGGGAGAGGAGATGAGTGATAATGACTGTGAAGTGGAAAATGGATACAATAAAACAACTTCTGTTTAGACAATTATGATCACAAATACTGGAACAGTACGACATGTGAGCAGTCTACCCACGCCGCGTTTCGCGGCCTCATAATTAGTTCTGTCAAGTAGAACATATAGGAACATATGTCTATCTGTTAATCCTTTCCGTCTCAGAGGGGGACTCATGGAGCTTCCTAGGGGCTGGTGTTCCCGGGGTGCGCGGAATCATGAAGAATGGTATCCGGCATTACTCCGCCACTCCCATGTGATGGGTCGCTCAGGCACAGAGCCTTGCATTGTGGAACGGGCGACGGTGTGCACATTTGCCCCATATCCAGACGTTTGTGGCTTACAGCGCTAGATCTGGGTGGATCTGGATCTGGGTGGTGAGAAGGGACCACTGCTATGTGGCAATGGAAGGTGTCTACAATGGTCACTTGGCTTTCTGGGACCCCATGACAGATTCAAAAAGGACTGCAGCCAAAAAAATAGCCCAATAAATTAAAAGAGATCTTGCTGAAGTATATGCCACTAGATGTCCACTAGCGCCACTAGACTAGACCAACGTCATCCCAATCCTTCTGAGCCTGGGCTGTCACGGATCTGCCCTCATCAACCTGGGCTCAGGGGATTACTGCACTGTATTCACCCGTCAAAAAAGCCTATCTCTGGGGAACATCCAAAACTCCCTTTGCAGTTGGGCTGCCACCAAACTGCAAGGGTTAAATTATTATTATTATACAGGATTTATATAGCGCCAACAGTTTGCACAGCGCTTTACAATACAATCACAATACAATTCAAGATACGATGGTAAGGAGGGCCCTGCCCCTGAGGGCTTACAATCTAAAAGGGAGGGGGAAGTGATACATGAGGAGGTAGCTGCGTGGGGACGAATTGTTTGAGAACGTGATGGTTGAGTGGTTAGGTTGAGGTGGGATAGGCTTCCCTGAAGAGAGGAGTCTTTAGGGATGGCCTAAAGGTAGTCAGAGTGGGAGATGAAGGGACAGGTTGGGGAAAGAGTTCCAAAAGATGTGAGAGACTCTAGAGAAGTTCTGGAGGCGAGCATGGGAGGAGGTCTTTGGAAGAGCGGGGGGTCGGTTAGGGTGATACTTTGAGACAAGGTTTAAAATATAACCGGGGGCAGAGTAGTGGATGGCTTTGTAAGTGCTTGTTAATATTTTGAATTTTATCCTTTGGGCGAGTGGAATGCAGTGTAGGGATTGGCAGAGGGGGGTTGCAGACACTGAGCGGTTAGTTAGGTGAATGAGTCTAGCAGCTGCATTCATGATAGACTGAAGGGGGAGGAGCCTGTGTAGAGGTAAGCCAATGAGGATGGGGTTGCAATAGTTAAGACGAGAGGTAACAAGGGAGTAGATGAGTAGTTTTGAGGTTTCATTGGTGAGGAAGGGGTGTATTTTGGAGATGTTACGAAGGTGAAGGTGGCAGGATTTGTATAGTGACTGGACGTGGTGTAAGAAATGCTTGTTTTTAGGTCTAGAAAGTAAAATTTACCTGATCCACACTCCCCCAGCAGTCGGCGCTCACCTCGTCTTCCTTATGCTCCGGGTTGTTGACTGTCCCCGGCGTCCTCATTTATACTATACGGTTATGGACCCTCATTGTACTTGATGACCTCAGTGGGCCACCAATAGCCGGAGCGTAGGGGGGGAAGAAGCTACGTATGCTGATCTTGTAGCCTGACGGGAGACTGCAAAGGCTGGGATCAGGTAAGTAGATGTCCTTTTTCCAGGTACCCCCTAGACCTAAATGGGCCTTTAACCCTTGCAATGCAGGGCAGCTCCTTGGAGGAGAAGGAGCGCTTGACCATCATTGGTCTGGCCAGAGGACCCCATGGGGTAGAGGTTACACAATACTAGACTCCACTGTCAAACATGGCTTCCGCCGTGCCAAGATATCTAGTGATCTGCCATTAGTACTGGGAATCATATGACCATTCATTGTGTCATTAAGACATTGGATTTTTTTTTTGGCCCGTCCATATGGTCATGAGGGCCGAGCGCTATGACCGAGCACCGTGCTGCCATTTTGAAAGGCTTCAATAAAGTTAGCTTTGTTTTATATGCGCCCAAACTTTCTGATACAAGTCCCTCCGTCCTCTCTCTTACCAATACAGTAAAGTGTGACAATATTTGATGCATTAAACCTCTTTAGTACTTTAAAATGTTTTCCCCCCCTCTTCTATACGATTATGAAGGTTCATATATTACGGGTGACAGCTGTTGCTGCGCCATTAATGGTGATGATGATGGCGCTCAGCGGGATCCTCATTAAATGCCTAGAATTTGTTGGCGTCATTTACAGGAGTCCCAATCAATCTCTGGCCCTGGCTGTTGAGTAATGTACAATCTGTATACTTGTATAATTGTCATATTGTGTTACACCATTTTAGCATGGCGGGGTTACATTAATCAAGTTTACGACCCGTGGAAATAAAAAGAATTAAAGGCGGACTCCGGGCCAAATTGGAAATTAAGTTAATTTGGGAAAGGAACACGGCCTTTTCTTATAGCAGCACTTTGCCAGGCTGTCCCAAGGGTTAAGGGGAATATGTAGCCAATACTATTGTTGTGGAGGAAGTAGGAAAGGGTTTTCCCCTCTCGCTTCCAGTTGCATTCCCGGGACAGGAAGTGATGGTGAATCTCCTCAACTGGACGCGGACCACAAAAAAAGGGGAGGGGGTCTGGGTGAGGAGACTGCCCGTCACTTCCTGTTCCAGAGATGTAATCAGAAATGAGAGTAAATGTCTACAAAATGGAATTCCATTCTGACCACCGGGGATTTCCTCTCACTTTGTAGGGGAATTCCCTTCTTAGACAATTGTCAGCAGCACAACTGGCCCTTCTTGGAAGATTCCCCTCACCTCTTGTTCTGGTGACCATTGTAAAATGTGGGATTTCCCATCACTTCCTGCCTTGGTGACAATGGTAACCAGGACCAACAGAGGGACAAATCTCCCCAGCAGAGAAGAAGACAGATGTTCGGCTATACTCTTTAAAATGGAGCTTGCAGTAAATGTTTTACAAAATTGCATGCTATGTAATGTTTGAGTCGAACACTTAAAGGGTAATTCTATTTTGCAACCAGCAGCCGCAGAGGGGAAGGAGCATTCGTTGACAGTAAAGAGCAGCGGGGGGGGGAGGGGGGGGAGATTGGTGGGGGGAATTCAATTTTCCAACCAGCAGCCGCAGAGGGGAAGGAGCCTTCGTTGACAGTAAAGAGCAGCGGGGGGGGGAGGGGGGGGAGATTGGTGGGGGGAATTCAATTTTCCAACCAGCAGCCGCAGAGGGGAAGGAGCCTTCGTTGACAGTAAAGAGCAGCGGGGGGGGGAGGGGGGGGAGATTGGTGGGGGGAATTCAATTTTCCAACCAGCAGCCGCAGAGGGGAAGGAGCCTTCGTTGACAGTAAAGAGCAGCGGGGGGGGGAGGGGGGGGAGATTGGTGGGGGGAATTCAATTTTCCAACCAGCAGCCGCAGAGGGGAAGGAGCCTTCGTTGACAGTAAAGAGCAGCGGGGGGGGGAGGGGGGGGAGATTGGTGGGGGGAATTCAATTTTCCAACCAGCAGCCGCAGAGGGGAAGGAGCCTTCGTTGACAGTAAAGAGCAGCGGGGGGGGGAGGGGGGGGAGATTGGTGGGGGGAATTCAATTTTCCAACCAGCAGCCGCAGAGGGGAAGGAGCCTTCGTTGACAGTAAAGAGCAGCGGGGGGGGGAGGGGGGGGAGATTGGTGGGGGGAATTCAATTTTCCAACCAGCAGCCGCAGAGGGGAAGGAGCATTCGCTGACAGTAAAGAGTAGCAGGAGGGGGAGAAGGGGGTAGATTGGTCGGGGTGATTCCATTTTCCTAAATCTACCTGGGAAAGTGGAATTACCCTTTTAAAGGGAAAAAAAAAACTGGCTTCAGTTCTACTTTAGTTTTTGAAAAGAGGGTTATAGTCCCCGTCTGTCATCTCAGTGATCTGTGATCACAAGGAGGAAACTGAGAAAACGCTTCTTCTTACCTGCAGCAGGCCGATGACATCATCTCACCCCAGTCAAAGTCACTTGCCTGAAGATCAAAAATGGCATTTTACGGCTGTTCACACCAACTGGTGCCCGTTGCGTGGGGATGGTGGTGGTCGAGTAAACATTACAGGCTTCTGTATCAATGTATCTGAAATAGAACTGTCTGTGCCCCACACACCCCCCTCCTTCCCCGTGTCTACCAATCCACTTCCAGCAGTCTGTAACATGGCAGCGAAATCTTGTTTTTTAACAGCTGCAGATGATCACAGCTCGTTATGAAATGCTTTGATGAGCAAGACCCAAAATGGCGCTTTTATAACACGAATGCACAACAGGTTCTCTTTGAACATGCGCCACGCTGGGGCTTGTAGTCCCTAGGCAGCCGTAAAAAGCGGCAAGCTGCTTTGGCCTCGGGGAGGATTTGCAAAAAAAATAATTTAAATAAAAGGTCAGAAAGCAGCCAAGAAGGGACAGAACAGTAAAATCACACACAACACATCACACTGACAGTAGGTGTACAAATATTCTGCCGGTACAAAGTAAAGAAGCGGCGGCGCTATGCAAATACGGAGATAAAATGACAGGTGCGGCTTGATGGGATTCAGACGCTCCGAGCATAATAATTTGGAATCGGGCTGCATGAAAAAAACCACAACCGTTCTACAGCTACTAAGGGGGAGAGCTCAGATCTGGCGTCCTGTTTATTTTTACATTGCAGAGACCTCCGGTGTTCAGTTCCCTCTATGTAGAAGGAGCCAGAGCCGGATTTACTCTCTTTGCTGCCCCAAAGATTTAGCTCTGCTTGCCCAAAGCAGGGCTAGATGTAGAAAACAACTACCCACCGGCGCCAGGAACTGCATGTCTCAGGCATCGGGAGATAGGAACTCCACACCCCTGCTGCCCCTCTACTCCCTGCTGCCCCAAGGCCGGGCCTTGGTTGGCCTTGTGGGAAATCCGACCCTGGAAGGAGCGCCAACTGGTACACAGGGACCCCAATAAGAAGGATTTGCATTTGATCACATGACACAAGTGCAGTTAAAGGAAAAAGTCTGTTCTCTAAGCAAAACAATAAATAATGCATCGCAACTCAATAAAAAGTACAACAAACAAAGCAAAGAGCACCTATTCTGTAGTAACCAATGGAAATGTATGAGAAGCCCCCAAAAAAGGAGACGTGTACATGTGCTGGCCACGGGTTGAGAGCCCATTGTAAATAAATAAGGACACACTGCAATGCGATTGGACATGCCAAAAATGCTTTCATTGGTGCGAATTTGTCCCTACTGACCTGCGTGATGTTATTTTCCCTCCAGAAAGAAATTTAAAGCTAAGCTCCGGGCAGAAAAACTTTCATTGAACTTTATCTAATAGCCACAAAGGATACAAGTCCACTTTGTGTGCACCAAATACCTTTTACATACCTTGTAAAAGTAGCAGTGACACCATCACTGGGTTGCACATAGACTGTGCAGAGAGCAGAGCTGTGGGAGGGGCCCAGCAGGATCCACCTTCTACAGGAGAGGTGGAGACGAGACAGGTCACCCGGCCCAAGGAGAGAAAGCAGCAGTGACTGGTCTTTATTACAGGAGGGGGCGGAGACAAGACCAGTCACTATGCACAAGAGAGAGCAGCAGTGACCGGTCTTTATTACAGGAGGGGGTGGAGACCAGACCAGTCACCCTGCACAAGGAGAAAGAGAAGCAGTGACCGGTCTTTATTACCGGAGGGGCGGAGACAAGACCTGTCACCCTGCACAAGGAGAGAGAACAGCAGTGACCGGTCTTTATTACAGGAAGCTCCAAGTCTCACACGGGATTACTGCACAGATCTGGAACAAATACACAAAGCCCACCGAGATTCAAGAGGAACACACATGACTCTTGAAGTTAGATATTTGCTTTTCCAGGAAGTTAGTTTTAAAAAAAAGAAGGGAACTCTTGCTCCTCAGCAACACAGACCTAATGAATCCTCTGGATCCTAAAGCAGAGCAGACAGTGACGGCACGTATTCTGGTTGAGGAAATTATCTAATTTGTATACTAGCAGCCGTCTGCGTTTCAGGAAGTGAGAATATTGTCAATTTTTAATTTTTATGTTTTTGTAGAGTGTGATTTACAAACCCCGACAGTTTTTTATTGCGGTTTTGTCTGCAGCACTGATGTGCCAAAAAGTGATGGGAAGTCTAACATTTTATAGTTGTCATGTGATCAGGAGGTGAGGGGATATCTTTCTGTGGGGAGCACCTATTCTGATTGGGCGGGCATTTCCCCTCACTTTCAAATGATTTCATTTTACTTCATGTTGCATTGCAGACAAGGTAGCACAGGGAAATGTCCTTAAGAGCAAAGATCACTGGATGGCTAAATAGATGGAATGGTTAGCTGGATGTATGGTAGATGTATGGATGGCTGACTGACTGGATGGATGGATAGCTGGAGGGATAGATGCATAGCTGGATGGATGGTAGATGACTAGATGGATGGTAGATAGATGGGTGGATGGATGTCTGGATGGATGAATGAATAGATGGATGGTGGATGACTGGGGAACTGGATGAATAGCTGACTGACTGGATAGCTGGAGAGATAGATGCATAGCTGGATGGATGGTAGATAGGTGGATGAATAGCTGGGGGGATAGGTGCATAGCTGGATGGATGGTAGATAGGTGGATGAATAACTGGGGGGGATAGATGCATAGCTGGATGGATGGTAGATAGATGGATGAATAGCTGGAGGGATAGATGCATAGCTGGATGGATGGTAGATAGGTGGAGGATGGTAGATGGATGGATGAATGAATAGATGGATGGTGGATGACTGGGGAACTGGATGAATGGCTGACTGACTGGATAGCTGGAGAGATAGATGCATAGGTGGATGAATGGTGCATGTCTGGTTGACTGACTGGATGGATGGATAGCTGGAGGGATAGGTGCATAGATGGATGGATGGTGAGTGACTAGGTGGATGGATGAATGGTGCATGTCTGGTGGACTGACTGGAGGGATAGATGCATAGCTGGATGGATGGTAGATAGGTGGATGAATAGCTGGATGGTGGGTGACTGGATGGAAAAGTAATAGATGGATAAATGAATGGATGGATGGTGTATGGCTGGCTGGCTGACTGACTCGCTGGATTGATGGCTATCTGGAGGGATAAATGCATAGCTGGATGGTGGATGAATAAATGGAGAGTGGATGACTGGGGAACTGGATGGGTGGATAGATGGATGGCTGACTGACTATATAGTTGGAGGGACAGATGCATAGATGGATGGATGACTGATTTAATGTATGAATGGATACCTGGGGGGATAGATGCATAGCTTGATAAATGGATGGATGATTCATAGATGGATGTTTTATAGCTGGCTGACTGACTGGATGGATGTCTGATGGTGGATGACTGGGGGACTGGATGGAAGCTAGATCGGTGGATAGATGGCTGAGTGATTGTACAGATGGATAGCTGGAGCAATAGATGTATAGCTGGATGGATGGTAGAAAGATGGATAGAGATAGAAAAAAACGTGCATGTGAACCTCCATCATGCGTTGTTGTTGCGCCACAGTGTCCGTGGGGTAGAAAAGGGCCGAGAACAATACACTGTCTTTGTGGCTGATACTGTCTGCTTCTTGGTGGGTGATTCCTGGAACGATTGAGCAGCTGAGATATTGCTTCTTTTATGGACATTACAACCGGCATCTTGTAATATACACTTAATCTGGGTTTTAAAGATGATATATGACTCTGTCCTCCTTATCAACCTGACATAGGAAGATTCTGGCAACTATCATACAAGACTGGCAGATGAGTTGAAGCCCTATATAATATTTGGTGTTTGAAGACCTATTTTATATCCCATATGGTCTTCTCTTTGGTGGGAGGGAGTCCGTGGTTCACTGCATGACTGAGTGGAAGGTTCTTTTGACAAATATACATCTCCTGTGTCTTGATGAAGCAGATCTATGATTTGGGAAACATGTTGAGAGTTAATCTGAACACACTGCAGTAATCGGCTTTAAGTGAATAGAAATAACTACTGATGTGTATAATTGTAAACATATTTAATTTGCTGAGCAATAGGTGTTTGAGTTTGTATATGGCGGTATGATGTTGACATATTGAAACATCTGTTACATACACCTGTGTTTTGACCTTTTTTGTGATTTTAAAATTGATTAGCAATAACATTTATTTTTATGGTCTATGGGCAGCTGTTCCTCCAGAAGCTGCTAGAGGTTCCTTGATCTGTGGCTGATTGGCCTCCTATCTGATGGTGCCTGGATAGTCTTTGGGCAGCTAATCTCATACAGGGTTCTGTGGAAACCCAGGGTTCCTCCAGTAGGGGTTCCATGAGCAATTGTTTATTGGCCTCACATCTGATGGTGCCTGCATAGTCTTTGGACAGCCATTCTCAACCAGGGTTCCGTAGCAACCTAGGGTTCCTCCAGAAGATGCTAGAGGTTCCTTGAACTATGGCTGATTGGACTCCCATCTGATGGTGCCTGCATAGTTCTGGGACCAATCCCAATTGGCAGAGCCGGAAGCATAGCATTAATAATCATGTTTATCCGCCTGTAAGAGTGGCATTCTGACCACCACTGTAGAGCTGCAGCTAACGATTATTTTCAAAATCGATTAGTTAGCCGATTATTAAGTTCGATAAGGAGAACATTCTTCCCAGTGGCCACCAACGTAAGGGTCATTTTTCCCACTAATCCCCAATCATTTTTTTAGCAGGGGTTCCCAGAGACCTGAAACCTATTTTAAGGGGTTTTCTGTAGTAAAAAGGTTGAGAAAGGTTGGTCTATGATATTCATATATGAATTTGGCATTATTATATAGAATAGAAAGGTTGTCATTATATGTTCATTGTCTCATAGGGATATGGTACCTAGATAAATCACCAGCCCAACATATATGTCATTATAGTCATAGTTATAGTGTTTATATTGGCATTGGCTGTAAATGTGAATGTGGGATACGGTCTGTAAAAGATGGAACATGTTTCAATATGAAGGTCTCCTCAAAAAAAACCTTTACGTAATCTTTACTGTTAAAACTCAAAGTCTGTACCTGATAAAAAAAAAAAAATGCAATGGTGTTCCCTTTTGTGTTTTGAGGGACTTTGAAGTGCGATGATGAGTAATCCTAGCTTAATTTGCATCTTCTTTCTTCCAGATCAGCCGTTGGGTCTGCAGAATCATTTGAGACTGAGGACGCCGCCTCCGCCGCTGTCTCACCCGCCGAACCCCCATCATGCAGCTTCGATCAACTCCCTAAACAGGGGCAACTTCACGCCTCGGAGTAACCCCAGCCCCGCCCCCACGGACCACTCACTCTCAGGAGAGCCACCGGGGAGTGCCCAGGATCCTGTCCATGCCCAGGACAACTGGCTCCTCAATAGCAACATCCCCCTGGAGACCAGGTATGGCTCTTTGGCTGCCCCATAGAGTTGACCGGTTCTTTGAGGGTTGTTCTGACTGGCCAGAGAAAGGAAAAAGCTAAGCCTACTTGTAACTGCTACAGAATGTTGAACGATTGGTGATGTGCAATTGTTTGTTTTGTTTGCAGCTTGTGAACAAGTTAATAGATTTTGAGATGTTTCAAAAGTTGGTCAAAACTGCTTATACGCAGATAATCTGAAGCTATCGGCTATGTGCAATGTTTCCTAAAGCGGGTAATAGTTATGTGCCGGTTTTCTGAGATGGAAAGGAGAAACATCTTCTAGCCCTAAATGTCTAACGCAAAAGATGTGCGTCACTGTATCTCCTCCTACCCTCATCTTTTCATTCCAGGTGGGGAAAAAAAAGACTAAGCTCTAAGCTGAAAATTTAAAGCAAACCTTTGCTTTGGCCATGCAAGGCAAAGAAATAGGTTTGCTTTAACTCCCCCCCTTTCCCCATCCAGTTAGAATGGTCATCAGGAAACATAGAGGGGTGACTCTCTCCAGTGGGGACAATGGCAGAGGTTCTAACCCTTCCCTGAACAAAATAGTCTTCAGATAGACATTATCTTTTGGGTTGAGTTATGTTTAAGGGTTCAGTGTTCGAGCTTAAAGTTGAACTCCGGGCACAAACACTTTCATTCAAATTACGGATGCACCGATAACGTTTTTTTGGTATCGAGTAAGAGTACCGATACTTTTTTTATGGTACTCGCCGACACACGAATACCGGTGCTGTGTGCCCAGATTATCAGGAAGTCGGAAGGTGGATCATGACGGGTCGCCCAGTTTCCTGATTGCCTGTGAAGCCGGTGTTCTAGCGAAAGAACACCGGCGTCACATGCAAGTCATGACGGGTCGCCCAGCTTCCTGATTGGTTAGGAAGCCAGGCTACTTACCAACAAGTGCAGCTGACTTCCTAACCAATCAGGAAGTCGGGTGGCACGTTTTGACCCGCCTCCATGATTGGCTAGGAAGCCGGCTGCACTAGTTCCTAGGCAGCCTGGCTTCCTGACCAATCAGGAAGCCGGGAGGCGGGTTATAACACACTGCCCGACTTCCTAATTGGAAAGGAAGCAGGCTTCATGCTCCCTCGGCACTTGCGGTCAGAGAGAGAGATCTCCCTCTGACCGGAAGCTCCACTCTTGGAGTATTTGGGTGAGTACGAGTACACACCCAAATACTCGGTATCTGCACCGATACTGATACTAGTATCAGCGTGTCCCTAATTTATATTCTAATATATTCTTTAATAGCCACACAGGATATAAATCCACCTTGTGTGCACCAAGTACTTTTAAAATGGCAGATATTGCCTGTAAAAGTAGCTTTGACATCACTGTGCTGTAGATAGCCTGTGCAGAGAGCAGAGCTGTGGGATAGGCCAATCAGGCCCCACCCACCACAGGAAATTACAGGAAGGGGCGGAGATGAGACCAGTCACCCTGCACAAGGAAAGACAGCAGTAGTGATTGGTCTTTATTGCAGGATGGGGCGAAGACGAGACCAGTCACCCTGCACAAGGAGAGAGAGCAGTAGTGACTGTTCTTTATTACAGGAAAGCGGCGGAGACAAGACCAGTCACCCTGCGCAAGGAGAGAGAGCAGCAGTGGCCGGTCTTTATTACAGGAGGGGCGGAGACAAGACCAGTCACCCTGCACAAGGAGAGAAAGCAGCAGTGAGCGGTCTTTATTACAGGAGGGGGCGGAGACAAGACCAGTCACCCTGCACAAGGAGAGAAAGCAGCAGTGAGCGGTCTTTATTACAGGAAGCTCCAAGTCTCACACTGGATTACTGCACAGGTCTAGAACAAATACACAAAGCTCACCAAGATTCAAGAAGAATACACATGACTCTTGTATTAAAACAATATTTATTTTAACTTCTCCTGGATATCAGCTTGAAATGTAATGTTGATGTTGTGGGTCATACGGGGGTGAGCCTTTTAGTTTTAACTTTCAGCCCTGGGGCTGAAGGCTACCAGCAGCGGGTTAATTGAGGTGCCATAGGAATAGCTCTGGCAAGCTGAGCAGGGACGAGGTCTACGGAAGATGAATAAAGAGAAGTCGTCTCGGTGAAATTAGCGAGGAGTGGGCTCCTGAGACCCCAGCTTGACATGCCTGTCATGGAGCTTCCATCACTTTCATCCAGCGGTTATTTCAGTTATTTAAAGTTCCCTTTGAAGTCGGCAGGGAGAATTCTGGGAGCTATCACCTAGCCTGAGAGTCGAGGAAATTCCAGTCACTAAGTGCTGGCAGGGGAGGTCATGGTTTTATGGGTCGCTGGTCGCCTCAAATGTAATTCCACCTCTTGGTAAATTTTCTGGAATAAATGCAGCATGAAGAAGATCTGTTTTTCACTATTGTAACCTTTTATCTTTTTTTTTTTTTTTACTTCCTTTGTCTGATAGATTTCTTCACCTCTTAGTGATTTGAAATGCCTCCATTGGAATGCAAAAAGACTTGTTGTGGAGGAGTTCTGTCTTTGCAGTAGAAGTTTAAAGCAGAACTCCGGCCTTCCCCCTCAGTCTTGCATAGTTGTACCGGCTCCTCTCCTGGACTGAAATGGCTTCCTCTAATTTTTCTGCACACTGTGAGCTTCTGCAGTAAGTCAGATAGGGCCGCCTCATTTCTTTGCTCATTTCTTTGCTGGAGGATGACCTCCCCACCCTGACTGTCTCTGGCCAACCCCTTTCGTTCATTGGATTTCAGTTCTTTCAATCATGTAGGCTTAGCATCTAATGTGGAAGTTACCCTGGTGCGGTCTGCATGTAGATACAGCTTGCCTAGGAAAATATCCCCCCCCCCCACACCTGTGCCTTAGAAGCTGCAGCGAGTCAGATAGGGCCCACCTAATTTCCTGGCTGGGTGTTGTCCTCTCCACCCTGTCTATCCCTGGCCCACCCCTTTCATTCATTGGATTTCAGTTTTTTCAAACATGTAGGCTCGGTATCTAATGTGGGTATTAACTTGGGTGGTACCCATGTAGATACGGCCTGCCTAGCAACCCCCTCACTCCTGCAGACTGGCACCAACCCATCAAGGCATTTTGATATTTGCATTACTACTCCCAAGAGCCAGCCCACTGCTTTTGTCAGGCTGGGGGCTTTTGAGAAGAGTATTAGGCAGGGTGCTGTGATGTATGCAGAAAGTTATGTACACCACCCTTAGGTTTAGACTCTTGAGGGTCACTCAAGTTAAGAGCAGTAAAGATCATCAATGCTAACCTTTCCGGTGGCCCATATCTTCAATCACCACCACGTCACTGCTTCTTGGGCACTGCAGCTATTTCACACTTTTTGGTAATTGAATTCTAGCTTCCCTACCACATGATTTGGTTCTTCCTGATGTCTCATACATCAATACAGGACATAGGAGCCGGCAAAAGAAACCACAGCGTGTGGCCAGGGCTGCAGGCTAGGAAAAAAGGTCTTCTGAAGCCTAGCTCTGGTCAGCATATATAGCAGGCACCATGGTGGAGTTATCACTCCATGCCCATGACTCACTGGGAGGCTTGATTGCCTGCAGTGGCCTTGGAGCGATGAAGCCATGTCATTTCAAGACATGATCTTCCCATAAGTATAGATGATCTACTTTACAGGGTGACTGGGTCACTTTAATCTGCATATAATGGGCAGGACTGGGTTAAAGGAACTGCAGCAGAGTCCAGAGAGAACCTCTCTTGCGAGGTAGAAGGGGAAGACCTTTCTCTAATTACCATTTCATAAATCAGACTCCGACTTCCAAGATGGGCTTGAACATGATGGCAGTTGTGAAAAACACTACAGAAGTGTCATGGTGTCAGAACTGCGTGACACCAATGAGCTCCAGTTTGTGTGTTTGGGACTTCTTCTGAATTACGAACTGATATGCAAAACTGGTTCCCAGATTTTCAACAAACAAATGAGATATCCAGGTGCACTACAGCTATATCTTCCCATATTCATTGCCAGTACCGACTGTAGGTGTTCTGTGCATTCCAGCAAATAGAGACTGTGCAGGTGTAGATGATGGGGAGAGGGAACAACCTTGATCTCCCAACGGATTTCATGTGACCTCTCCTCGGGTCTTCAACTTCTCCTTCACAATGTATGAATTAACAGGCAAATCACACAGCGGATTACACGCACAGCCGCTCGGTGACCACTAACTAAAGCTGACATTTAATATAACACATTAATCAAAAAAAGTGACCGGGCTCATTTTCTCTAATTAGGCAATTATGCCGAGCATTCATATTACTCGGCTAATGACCGCAGGTCAGAACTAGAGATCATTATTCAGTCCGATATGACCGATGGCTTTCTGGAGAGAAATTGCTGTGTTGTGTTTGCTCACAGTTTGACCTTTAACCTTTCTTGCCGGTGGAGGGGGAAACCGTGCGTTATTTTTCAGGCCCCGCGTTGCTGCGGAGGTAATTGAAATGTATACATCCGTTGCTGTGATAGCATCTAGCTGTACGTGTAATGCTGGACGTAGAGCTCTAAGAACGGCCAGATATGCAAACGAAATCCAACCATCGTGCAGTGTCTACAGGGACCACCCGGGTCCCAAACCGCAATGCTTGGGTCACATGAGTCTTCCTGTTTAGATTATGAGCATGGAGTGATAACTCCACCATGGTGTCTGCTATATATGCTGACCAGAGCTAGGCTTCAGAAGACCTCTTTTCTTAAACACTCATGGCCTCTACAAACACATACACTATATGGGCAAAAGTTTGTAGACATCTGACCATCACATTTATTGAGTTTGTTGACCATCCTATTCCAAAACCACAGGCCTTTATAAGGAGTTGGTGCCTACTTTCTGGCTATAACAGCCCCCACTCTTCTGGGAAGGCTTTCTACAAGAATTTGGTGTGTGTCTGTAGGAGCCAAAGGAGCATTTGTGAGGTCAGGTACTGATGTTGGATAAGAAAACCTGGCTCTCTCCCAGACATGAGTCTTCCTGTTTATATTATGGAGAAGAGAATGAACCTCACATCCTTGATAACACTCCCAGCACCAGCTCAAGGGATGCAAAAGCGGTCATGCAGTTGGACAATCTGAAGATACTGCATGGATATCAGATTTTCATACTTCACATTTAAAGGTGTCTTGATCAAGAGAATCCTATTTGACAGATCCCGGTACACTGATAGTTATATAGGCATGGAGTGACAACTCCACCATGGTGCCTGCTATATTTGCTGACCAGAGCTAGGCTTTAGAAGACCTCTTTTCTTAGACACTCATGGCCTCTACAAACACAGATACACTATATGGGCAAAGGTTTGTAGACCTCTGACCATCACATTTATTGAATTTGTTGAACATCCTATTCCAAAACCACGGGCATTAATAAGGAGTTGGCTCCTACTTTCTGGCTATAACAACCCCCACTCTTCTGGGAAGGCTTTCTACAAGAATTTGGTGTTATTCTGTAGGAGCCAAAGGAGCATTTGTGAGGTCAGGTTCTGATGTTTGATAAGAAGACCTGGCTCTCTCCTGGACATTTCTCATCTTTTCTGGCCATGTTCACATATCCAAACTTTTTAGTCCTCAGTGATGACTTGCATCGGTTCGATCACATAC